>NW_003852437.1:14200668-14244054 GCF_000181295.1 Otolemur garnettii | reverse complement strand
GACTTAAGACCTACATGGGAGCAGAGGTTTGCACACAAATTCCTGTATGCCCAAGAAGTTTCTTTATGCCTTGTTTAAAGATCCCAAGTAACAGCTTCCAAATGGCAAGGCCAGCAAGGGCAGGTATTCAATGTACCTTATTCCTCCATAGCCTCAGGCATCATCAGATAAGAACAAAGAAGTAATGGCTAACAACATGTTCTCCAGTAAGTTATGTTAAATTGGGTTATGTTGAAAGGGTTATGTCAAAAGGTATATGTTGAATGGATTATCAGAAGCTAATCATGAGGTAGTCACATGATGTTTAAATGGATCAATGAGGTCATTGCTGTATTGTGCGCATGTACAAAATTCCCTATATAAACCAACCACAAATAAAGAAGCTTGCCATTTTGCCTGAGTGAGCAGATGGTCACCTTTATTTAAAACACAATTTCAATAAGCGTGCTTATTTTCCACGTCATTGCTTTCCTGCGAGACCCATACAGCAACAGAAATGGAATTTATGTATTACATGCTACCTTTCAAAACCTAACACTAGAATAATGAAAGCAATGAAACCTAACTTGTAGTAAGTCCTACAAACCTAAAGTGGAAAAACTCTTTAGGAAAGAATCTTTTTAAAAATAGTATTGCTATGGTGTTTCAAAGTCTCCCAAGGCGTGGGATCTGAGATGTCACACATATTCAAGGCCTAAAAACAAACAAAACACTGTTAAGGAAGTAAAAGTAATATGTCATCATGAATATCTGTAGCATCTATCCTATTTCCTTACTCCTGAGAAGCTATTTTGCCTGGTATGATGAAAAGAGTTGTAGCTGATCAGAAATTGGTTTGACTGCCCCTCCCTCTGCTTTTGTTAATAAAACCACAAGAGGGGTTCACTGTTGCTCCCCACATAGAAAGCCAATTACTGAAAAAATAAGGATTGTCAAAGGAGAAAGGATTTATTGCAGAGGACACATTAACAGGGAGGCGGGAGGGATGGACTGCCTCAAATCCACCTTCGGAGGTAAAATGAATAATGCATGAGCAGAGTGAGGCTCATTACATGTTTGGGAAGGAGTTCAGGGTAGGCATGTGCAGTGAGACATCATGCTGATACGTACGTCTCATGATCAAAAATTGGTGGATAAGTCCCTCCCAGGGCAGAAATTGTAGTAGTACGTGTGTAACGAGCTAGGTGTTAATATTGGTTATTCTTTCTGCTTTGTGCTCAGGTAGGCAGCAGGGAATGGGCTGGGCAGGGCTCCTGGGCACCATCTTTGCAGTCCATTGCTTATCTTATTTTCTCTGGACAAACCACTGGTGGTGTAGGTTTCTCATTATCTGTGGCTGCAAGGAGAGTCTGCCCTTTCTGGGAAAGAAACGCATCAGTGAGCCTATGTTAACCAATCTGATGAAAATACTTCAAATTGTATATAAAACCAGCACATTGTACCCCATGATTGCATTGTTGTACACAACTATGATTTAATTAAAAAAAAAAGTTAATGAAACTCATCAGTGCAACAGAAAGTTACAAAGTCTGGGGCAGCAAACCTTATCGAGTCTGCTAAGCTGCCCATGTTCTTCTCTGTCTACTTTGAAACTGCAGTTGCTGAGTTACTGGTGCTGAGATAAGAGTCAAGGTCTATGGAACCGAACCGCCAATTCAAGGCTGCTTAGAGCAGGCTGCACTGGCCACAACGCGAACACCGAAAACCCATGTGAAATACAAGGGACTGAAAACAGAATTACAAGACATTGTCTTGTTTCCTGAGCTGGATACACCTTCTGTGTCAGTTTCTTGGCCACCTGCACTTGCAGGTGGCAAATCTGTCTTCCCCAGGTTAGCGGAGGGCTGGGCGCTCCTTCTCTTTTAAGTGTTACTTCAAATGTCTCTTCTTCAGTGGGGTCTTTCCTGGCCTCGCTCTGTCCCCTGTGTCCCTTCCCCTCATTGTGGTTGAGGGACGTGGGCTGAGTGATCTGAGAGTAACAGGACGGGGAATCTCTGAGCTTAGGATGTGTCCTCCGTCTCTCCCAGTGGGACGTGACCTCCAGGGAAGCGGAGGCCTTTCCTCTCTCATTCACGGTACCTTCCCCAGCATCCACCCACAGTCGTGCCTGGCATACAGAAACTCCGCTCTCAAAATAACTGTTATTATTTTTAACTTAACGCTCAGGGGAATTCTCTGCTCTCCTGCTTTACAGAACATACAGTACATGAGTCTCTCTGATCACAGGTGGACTCGGAGCAATGTGGTAACATAAACTGTCTTAGCTTAGTGTTTAGACAATTGTTTTGTTAACTTTAGCTGATTAACTCTTTCTCTGGGACGAAGCCAATGAGTATAATAATACTGGCAGGTGTTTATTAATATCACAACCTTATTTCCTCTTGCTGTTCAGGACTGCTAGCTTCTAAATACGGGGAGACATCTGAGCCTTTCGGGCCACGTGACAGCCTTGTGTTTTTTTTCACAGGTGTTAAAACAAAACAGAGATAAGCAGATTTTGTAATCTTGTGTGTTGTGAGCCAAGCAGAAGTTGTGCAGCTCCCTTTCACAGCACAGCTTAGAGTGGCCGGACAGGAATTAAGTAGGACATGGCCAGGGACACAATAGACTTTACTGGTTTAATTAGGCCTGTGGCCAAAGATCTGCTTAATCAGAGTGGTGGAGTAATAGAAAATAATATTTTGAAATCATCTACAGCTTCAGTTTTGTGCCAGTTGTATCAGGGTTTAAAATAATTACGTATCAAGGTTCAAAATAATTATATTCAAGATTAAATTAATTATATATTTTTCTGATATAATTTGTTAATGGAAATGGACTTCAAGTATTAAAAAAAACTTAGGCCTTTATGGTTCCACGTGCAATTTTATTTTATTTTTTTATTCAAAATTTCAATTTATTAGCATTTTTCCTTCTGGGGTACAGTGTGGGGTTTTCACATGCAATCTGAAATACTTCCATCAAACTGGTCAACCCAGCCTTCATGTCATTTTCTCAGTTATTGTTTTAAAACGTTCACATTCTACTCTTAGAAAGATTCACTTGTACCCCTATACGTGCAATTTTCTTTGAGAAACTTTAGCTTTTAAACTACTCAATTTTTAAGTTGATTCTTTAAACAATTGGTATAAAATTCCTACTGGTATATTTGCTTTATTTCTTCTGCCTCATTTCTTTTAGACTTATATATAAATATACATGAGTAGTGTTTTAAACATAAATTATAAAACTATTTTTACCATTCCATAGGCACTCCCTAAGAAGACTTGAAAACTTGGTACAGCGTTTGCTGAAAAATAATGATTTAATAACCCTTGTATGTGTTATTTTAGGTGCCTTCTAAAATACATAAATTTGAGAATATATATGTGCATATATATCATAAATATATATTCTTTATCATATCTTTATCATAATCTAGTACACTGCATGGCAAATGAGTAAACTGAATCCCAGAGTCACACAGTGAATAATTGTAGTAGTAGGATAAAAAACATTTTATCAATCTCCCAGGTTCCTGCCCTTTCCACTACACTAGAGTAATTTTCCTAACATTAAATTTCTCAAAATTCCCTCAGAGAAAGCATTTGGATAGAGGTGCTAAAACAAATGAGAACGAGACTGATTTCTGTAATCATGTGAGGTTCAAAATAGAATCTCAAATAGTGTTAAAGGGAATAGTTCATAGAACCCAAACAAGAAATTTCAAAGAGTCCAGGCCAGGCCAAGACAACCGGATGCCTAATGATGATGGTTGTATTACTGGCAATTTTGTAAAATTTTCTTTGGGGCTGAATCAAATTACCATTTGAAAATACAGTCCAGGCTTTGATCCATTTTCTTGAATGCAGAGAAATCTGGATACATAAGGAGGCTGTGGCCTGGAGACCTCTCTAAGGAGAGGCTGTGAAGAGAGGGATAAAGGCCCACTTTTCCCACTGTCTATCAATGTGTCAGTGTTCTGGAAGCACAAGGCCTGGTGTAGACCAGATCAGCTAATAGCAGCAATAGCAGAATGGATTAGTTCACTTCCTTGCCATTAGTTTCTTGGCTATCTTTAATATTATAAGTAAAAGCCAGTAAAAGGAAACCCACTTCAGGGCCTTCAGAGGCACTTCATCTTTTCTTTTCTTTCTTTTTTTTTTTTTTTTTTTTGAGATAGGGTCTTGCTCTGTTGGCCAGGCTAGAGTGCAATGACATCATCATAGTTCACTGCAGCCTCCAGTTTCTGGGCTTAAGTGATCCTCCCACCTCAGCCTCCTGAGTAACTGGGACTACTGGGATATGCCACCACACCTGGCCAATTTTTATTTTCTTTCTCACTGTGTTGTCTAGGCTGGTCTTGAACTCCTGGCCTCAACGGATCCTCCTGCCATGGCCTCCCAAAGCTCTGGGATTACAAGCATGAGTCACTACACTTGGCCCAGAGTTTCTTCATTTTGATTTCCCTTTCTCCTGTCTATCTCCCACATCACCACTATCAAAACTTCTACGTACACATACACAAATTAGAATGAAATTGAGTTTGTTTTTATTTTTTAATAATAATTATCATAATGAAATTTTGTATTTTCTCTTTTACATGGTAACAAGTTTCTTGGGCTAATTAAGGATGTGAAAAGACAGATTGCTTGCTTGCCAAGATAGAGCTTTGATAGTTAAGAAATGGAGCTGGTTTCTGAATTGAATGGGAGCAGGAGTGGGAGTGGGATAATGATCTCAGACACTTCTTCTGAAGTTATGCATTTATGCTTGGACAGGTTCTTCTGCTATGATAACTTCATTTTGGAAATGATATGTTTTCCTTACACAAATTATTTCCAAACCCAGAAAAAAAATTCTTTGGGAAATTATGACTTTCATGACTAGAGTTGATACAATGCCAACTCCAAAGTGTTATAAATCAGGCTTCAAGTGTGAAATCCTTCCAGCTGTTAAATGCATCACATATCAAATTATATTCACAGCTTTTCAGAATATTTCCTTCTGTTTGCAGATCTCTGAAAATATATCTGCCTAGAAGTTAGGATGTAAACATTCTTTAAACTCTGCTAAAGATTATGTGGAAAGCGAATAAAATAAATTAAGTATTTACAGGTTACATTTGGGGGATGGTTTTGTAAATATTTTTCTGTGCAACTTTCTTAGTTTTCAGAATAGTTCTCCGAAAGCAAAATGAACTATACACTATAACCTGCACACTTCATAAACTTTAAGCAATTGCATGTAAGAAAGTGTGGATTACAGTTTTTTTTATAGTAGCTGTTACTGTCAAGGGCTAACACCTTTCCCTGTTGATAGAATAGCTTCATGGTGCTGATGAGTCCCTGGAGAGAAGTGATGCACTTACAGCGTTCCCTTCAGCACCAGCCAGTTCATTCTGCAAAGACTTTGTCACATACCCTTACTTATAGATGGGCTGTAATTGATTCTCAGCGCAAATTCTCAGCTCTGTCTGCTATTGAAGAATTCAAACTTTGCTCTGGATGGGTGGGAGGTATAAGATTTATTTTTTAAATGTTAATACCTTTGATTTTCTGATTATCATTTTATATCCATGGAGACTTCTATAGTAGACAATCCTAAGGGAACCAAGTACTTCTTTAGAAAAATGTAATGTTTTTCTGTTTCATTCATATGCAAGGGGAGAAAGCATGGCAAATGGAAAACTGCCTGGATGTCTGCAGGGCCCATATTTTCCCAGCCTTTTTGGTAGGCGTCTGTCAAATCCATAGAACTTGAGATGTACGGAGTCCTTAAATCATTACTTCTGTCAGTGTTGTACTTCTTTTTATCCAATTTACAACTATTGTGAATATGTAAAACATTAACATAAAATAATCAGTTTAGGAAGAATATACAAGTTATTAGAAGACTGTGTTTGGCACATCACATCTTGATTTATTTTTAGGTCTGCATCTCAGTTTTGTGACTTCTCTGAAATCTTCCTTTTGTCTCCTGTACCATCTTACCAGCCATTAGGAATAGTGCCATTTGTGTCAGAGGATGTACCAAGACCAGTCCTTTGCTACTTTGTGGATCAGAATGTGTTCTGGTTATAAAAGTAAAATATGCTTATAGCACTTATTTATAATTATAAACAAAAAATATTCACCTGTAGCCTTTCACACCATTAATATTCTAGCATATCACTTTCCATTCTTCATTTTTTAAGAAGAAATTTTGCTACATTTAACAATTATGGGAAATGGTCTTATATAGAGAGAGATTTTGTTGTGAAGCAAGCAATGGGCTTAGTATCCAATGTGCCTAGAAGCCAAAACTATAGCACTGGTTTTGAGAAGAAAAGGCTTTATTGTCAGTTGACTGGTAAGGAGAGATAACAGGAGGCAGTACTCAAATCTGTCTTCCTAAACTCAATGCTGGGGTAGGTTTTATAGGCAAAGAGTAATGAGGTGTGATATGATTTGATCTTACAAGGTAGCAATGCCAGGACTCAACCTGACTGTGTCATGGAATTTCCATGAGGTGTCTTGTTCTTAATTTGGTCCCTGTTCCTTGGTCCATGCACTTAAGTTCTGTCTTAACCAACCAAGTTCTGTCTAACCACGTGGTTGCATACTTGGTTCATCTGAGTATGCTGGGGTCCATGGCAATTGAAAGCATCTCGCCATTTTATTACACAATGTTGAGCCAGATATGGCTGGTTCTCTGGTTACCATCTGAAATAATGAACAAAGGAAGTGTTGGCATTATGTATGCATGTAGATTTTGAGCACATGTGATTCAGAATTTGGGTATCATTTAACACTTTTTCACTAAAATATTTAGACAATGCAGTCTACAATGACATCATGAGTGTTGTCATGATGTAGTAATAGGCCTATAGTGTTAAGAAAACTTTAATAGACCTCTATTAAAAATACCTCCTTATATTTGTTTACTTTACATCAGATCATCAGATTTTTCTGAACAAGCCCACAAGTCAAAATCATGACAGATTGCCCAGATTAGGTTAATGTGTGCTTGATAATATAATGCCATCCTTTCATTCATTCAGTCATCATCATCCATCTATCCAACAAGAACATTGTCCAAATGATCATACTGTGTTAGGGACTATGCTAGGAGCTTAGAATACATCAGTAAATAAAATCTTCTATCTCTGTTCTTAGGAAACTTACCTTCTAGTGAATTCTTCCCTTCTATTTGCCAAGCTAGTTTAAGTAATAGAAATTTTCATTAGCTTTTTAGTAATTCTGAGTTCAAGAGACACAAGGCACATAAGATTTAGTCCGGGAATTGTTGATGAAACCAATGTCCTAATAGCAAGCTAAAAATTCTGGATAGCTGCCTTTTGTTTTACTTTAAGAGTTATCAATTAAAATCTATTTTAAGGAGATAATTTTACAGAAGTGTGGACTGAAGACATAAATTGGGATATTGGGTTTTCAATAATAACACCGAAGCATTTTAGAAACTAAAAACTACAAAATCCACTAATTTTCTCTTTGATCTTATGCATGTTTAAGAACACTGGTGCCCAACAGGCCCACTAGGAGTAAGTAGACTATAAGGACTATTGAACTCTGTTCACAACTGAAAGCTGAGTCATAGATGAAACTTCCACTGGAAACATTATGCGATAAATTTTCTCCCCCAAGCCTGCTACCTGTCATTAGTCATGCCAAAAAAAGGATGCATATAAACCTAATCCAATGGAATGGCTTATCCCCTTGTAATTCACCTTCTATGATGGGTTGGCAGAATGCCTTCCAAAGACGTCCACACCCTAATTCCTAAGACCTATGACTGAGTTACATTACATAGCAAAATGAGCTTTCAGATATAATTACTGAGAAAAAGGACCCACTGGGCCCAATCTAATCACACGACTTCTTAAAAGGGGAGCCTTTTCTCTAGCTGAAGGTAGGGCAGGTGAGGCAGAAGGAAATTTCAAAAAAGCTTTAAGGGTGAGAACGTCCACACTTGCTGGTTGAGAAGATGAAGGAGGCCACGAACCAGGGAATGTGGGCAGCCTCTACAAGCTGGGAGTGACTCCCACCCACAGCAGTCAGGAGATGAGGACTTCAGTTCTACAACTGCATGCAACTAAATTCTGGCAACAACCTGAATGAGGTTTCTCCAGGGCCTCCAGAAAAGAGGCCAGGCTGGCAACACTTTGATTTTGGCCTTATGAGACCTACAGCAGAGAAACCAGTCAGGTTCACTCAGAGTTCTATAGAAATAAATTAGTGTCGTGGTAAGCCGCAAAATTTGGGGTAACTCATTACAAGAGAAATAAAAAGCGAATACACCTTCAAATGTATTTTAATCAGGAATGGTGCTTTGATCATGTTTTGGTTAGAAATAAATACACAAATTATCATATCCTAGGGTCTTGCATTTCTACATTCACAATTTGTCAATAAGTAATCTTTTTGATAATTTGGCACTTCCATATTCTCCCATATTTCCTAAGTGCTTTATTAAATACTAATTATCCATCAAATCTTTTCCCTGATTAGCAAACACTGAATGCTTGCAAATGTTGCTGTTGGGTTGTTCTTTCTGTGCCCACTTCCTCCACTTGCCGTATAGAGGTTTATTTATAATGGTGAGGGCTGCTGTGAGATTAGTCATATCACAAAAGTTCTGGTCAAAAAGAACCACAAGTTGTCATGAGTGGGAGGGGAACCATTACTGAGCAGACCCAGTGAATGAATCAGTCTGCCATGTATCTTCCTCACTGAGAACTTCCTTAAGTAGGTAACAAAGATATATAGTATGAACCAGAGAACGAAGCCATCAGAACAAAACCAACTATTCAAAACACATGTAGCAGAAGCAGAGGAGAACTTCACACCTGTATCTTCAGCCCAGTAGTAAACCCAAAGACCTGATGTGTGCCCTCGAATCTGTAGGATTCACAGCGACTAAGCCGTCATCTTGAAAGGGTACTGACTGTGGTGCCGGAGGCCATGCTTTGTACTCAGCTCTCTCAACTTTATGCTCATTCGATAGCCACACAACTCTAGAAATCTGATTTTAAAACAATTACCTTGGCTTCCAGGGAATAATTACTTTAATGATCTTTTAAATATTTTCCCCACAGGGTTTGACCTTGCTGTAAATTCTTTATTGCCTATTTATATGGTGATAGGGGATTAGGCAGACACTGTTTTGGAGTTTTTACTGAGCTAAAGGAAAGTGGCCAACTGATGCCCTAAAAAATCATGGGGAAATATTTAAGAGGGAAATGAAAGTTCAATATTTCCAGAACCTACAGAAACAACTTAACTCAATGATAAAAACAGATCGACGTATTATGGCAAATTAGCAGTAATGGAAACCGGAAAATGTCATTTTTTTTGCATGATGACATAAGAGTGGGAAGCTGTCCTTTAGTGATTATACACATTCCAGAATAATTTTATTGCTATGTGTAAATTAACTTAGAAACCACATAAATAAATTAATAAAATTATAAGAAATGGTGGAACTCTATGATTTTTTAACAAACATTTTCCCTGTGTTAACAGAAGAAAATTTTGGAGGGAAGCTCAAAGTCCTGATTTGCCCTAAGCAGTGATGTCTCTCGCACCTCTGTTTACATCCTATTTCTTTGTCCTTGAGTCTGTAACAGGTAGCTGGTTGGCATCATAGTTGAAGGCACTATCCAAGATATTTATTAGAACCTGCACAAAAAAAGGGCTATTTTCACCTTTAGTATGGAAAAGCTGAGCTGTGTCCTTGGAGGCAGTTACCATTCTTGTCCATAGAAGCCTTTATTAAATGTAAGCTACAAGGGTAGAGAAGTTAGAATAGGACACTGCTCACAGAAATATAATACATACTGAGTTTGTGAAATTCAAGTATATAGGTCCTGAATGTGATTTAAGACAATGACTAGACCTTTTGGGTGATAGAAAATGAAAATAGATTATATTTTGTTATAATCTATTAATGATCCATTTCATCTTCAGTCCATGGCATTTCTTGAACAATCCCTTTCTCCTAGGTCCTGTGAAAATCCTGCACTTTTTGGCAATTTTCCATTGACAAAACACTTGATATACTTTGTGGCTTATTTGACACCCTCAGAAATTCTTGGTGATAGAGAAAGGATAGCATTAATATTATTTAAACAAAGAGAAAGCTTGTCCACTTGAATGGTAGAGCATCAGAAAGACAGAGCTTAAACTAAAAAAAAATGGATGGTTTTCTGTGTCTGGAATATGAAGAAGCATAGCAATGAGATGTCAAGGAGTAAATAAACGAGGTGAATGATGAACAGTCTCTGCATAGCAATTGGTCTTCTCAGTTATCTAAAATTTAACCACAATGAGTGCACCAGGCTTTTATGAGAAACATTTTAAAGCCTCCTAAACTACATAAAAGAACACCTGAATAAATAAAATTGTATGATATGTTTGGGAATGGCAAACCTTGACACTTTGAAGACATCATTGCTTACCAAATTAATCCAAAAGTTCAATACAATTCCAGTGTAAATTCCACCAGGATAATTTGAAGAACTTGATAAATCTAAAACTGATTTTAATCCAAGATTCACTATGTCAGTCTTGAAGAGTCACTCCGGAATCCACATATGGACTCACCACATTGATAGCAAAGGGACGCCCGTTTCACATCTCTGATGCAGCACATGTGCTTGCTCCGGCCCCTGGCTGCTGCCCTCTGCCATCCATTGCCATGTTGTGTGTTTGTGTCCAAGGATACACTTACTCTCTGTCAAATATCAAACATGGCAAGGATAGTAGGGCAAGACCATCACTAGGAGGCATGGAACACCTCTGATAGCCAACTTTGGCTATAGGACTCACCAACAGCTTTGCCAAACTCTCCTTACAATTAAATGGCAACCCAGCCTTCCTTCCTTCCTTCCCTCTCTTCTGTGCTCAAGCTTGAACCAGCGTTATGGATGGGTGGGTTTCTCAGATCCCAGTCCTCTCTTTCTCAGGGTCTGCTTCTTACAGGACCCAGACTTAACACGTATTATACAGTTGTCATTGTATTCTTTTTTATTTATTTATTTATTTTTTATTGTATTCTATTTTAAATCAGTGTGACACTAGCACAGAAACAAGCAGACCAATAGAGCAGAAGAAGGAGCCAGAAATTAATGGGCTTCACTGTACTTGATGCATCATAAAAAGATGATCCCACAAACTAGTGGAGAAAGGATAGATTGTTAACTATGTTGGGAGAACCTAGTTCAATCTAGGGAGAAAAACAAGATTGAGTGCCTCCCTCAGAAGGTCTACAAAAAGAAATCTCAAGTTAAATAAAAAATTAAATGTGAAAGGAAAAACATTGTTGTGGTTCTGGGGTAGAGAAGACTTTACAGAAAATAACCCAAAGTCTCAGACATAAGAAAAAAATTGGTAGATTAAAATTGAGGATTTAAAGACATAGGTGACATTTTTTATCCTAGAAGAAGGGATCGATATCTCAATGCATAAAAAAACTCCACACATCTGAAAGAAAAGAAAAGGATAGAAGAAAGGAGAGAAAGAGAAACCAAGAAACAAAAGGAAGGAGGTAAGGAAAGAAAAAATGAACAGGCAAAGTGAATGAATTGGAATGTCACAGAAGGGGAAGCAAATGACTAATGAGATAAAATTTTACACCCATCAAATTGGATAAACTAGAAAATTACATAATACTAAGTTTCAGTATGCTTGTGGGGAAATAGGAACTCTCATGCACTGCTAGTTCAAGTATAAACTAGCTATTCCAGGGAGCAATCCGGCTGTGCTTAGTAAAACCATGTGAGTATATACCCAATGATCAGTTGACACCACTCTGGGGTAGATTTCTCCAACATATGCAGACGTATTTGAGGATTTTACCCCTGTATAGCTGGGGGAGAAGAGAATTGAGAGCTACCTAGAGGTCCCCAAGCTAGGAAATAGGTAAATAGTGAATATGTAAATATTCAGAAGCTGTAAGGAACAACAAGTTAATAATATGAATGTGGCTATTTCTTGAGGGGATAAAGTCAGAAACAGAATAAGTAGTATACAATATTATTCATACAAATTAAGGGCACACACACAAAAAGTTCAATAATACTGTATTGTATGAGGATCATCCCATAGCCAAAGACATATCACGTATATCAAAACATTAAAGAGGGTGCCAGTGGAGGGGAGGGGATAAAGAAGAAGGAGGAAAAAAAAATAAAACAACGGAGGAAACATCTACAGTCTAATACTGATGGATGCCATGGAAGGGGCAACCAGGGTTATTCCATTCTGAGTACCTGAGGTCCAAAGTAGAGCTCAGGGGTAGGAGAAATACAAACAGATTTTCAATAAACACGTTTTATTCTAGTTATAATACATCATGCTCAGCCCTGTGTCTCTCTCTTCTGAAGTTATTCGTGCTTCCCAACACTATGGAGTATAGATGGACAAATTTACCAGAACGAAAATTCTAATGTTGAAGTAGAATGATCCTGGATTAGTTTTCTACTGTTCCCCTCAAATTTTGACAAATTCAGTAGCCTGAAGCAACATACGTTTATTATCTCACAGTTTTCATGGGTCAGGAGTTTGGCCAAGAATTTAGCTGGATCTTCTGCTCAAGGTCTCACCAGGCTAACATCAAGGTATCAGCAATGGCCGTGATTTTGTTTAAGGCTCAGAGTTCTCTTCCAAGCTCACTGGGTGTTGGCAGAACTCAGTTTCTGTGGCATGAGACTGCAGTCCTTAGCTCCTAGAGGCCATCGGCCACTTCCTGTCATGTGACCCCTCTGAACACTGTAATAGTTTGCTCCTTCAAGGCTAACAGGAGCTTGTCTGCTTCTGCTTTGAGTGTCTTTTAAAGGGATCACCTGATAAAGTCAGGCCCATCCAGAATAATCTCTCTTTTGATTAACCCAAAGTCAACTGATTAGAGACCTTAATTTGCCTGCCCAATCCTTTCAGCTTTGCCACATAACGTAAACACAGGTGTGATTAGCTTATTCCTTTGCAACAGCAGGGCAAATATTCATCTGTATATTTGACAAATATTGATGGTAAACCTACCACATGCCTACCCACAAGATAACTTGGGGCCAATGAAGATAAGACAAAATAAGAGTTAAATGCAGACCTTGGGCCTTAAGTAGCTGTCATTCCAATGTAAGGACAGTTCTATGCTCATTTAGTGAAAATGAAAAATATGTTGGAAAATAGTGATTAGAGTAAATTTTTGGCACCAAATTGCTTGAGTGTGAAGCCTGACTATTTCTTAGTAAATGTATGACTTTGGGAAAGGGTATAAATTGGTTATGGAGGGAAGGAAGGAAGGAAGAAAAGAAGGACAGAGGGAGGAAAGGAGAGAGGGAAGGAAATGAGGAAATCTTACAGAAGTTTCATTGAGATTCATGAGTTCATAGACATAAAGACCTTAGAACAGTGCCTGAGACAGAGTGGGCCATCTCAGTGCAGACAGCAGAGGTGCAGACAGAGTGGGCAATCTCAGTGCAGACAGCAGAGGTGATCTGAGGTCCTATGAGAGCACAGAGGAGCAGGCAATGGGGGCACTTTATTGATTAAGAAAATGTGACTCATCTAGTTAAGCGACTTCTCTGTTTTCACACAATTAATGAATAATAGAACTAGGAACAGAAAAGTGTCAACCCTGACCCACAGTGGCCAGAAACATCCTACTTAATAAACAAGGGCCCAGCTAACATTAGGCTGCAGTCTGCAGAAGCAGTTTGAGGATGGAGGCTATTATTTTATGTTAATCCAGTGACCTCTGCACGACTCCTTCATGGTTTGACAGTTAATTTTTAAGTGTTAGAATAATAATTATGATATTAAGAATGATCTTTATTCACATCTGTAAAGCCACGAATAATTTCCAAAAATACAACCTCAATTAATTCTTAAAACAAACCGACACATGACTTTCCTATAAACCCTCTCAAATCCTTTTCCAGGGAAATAGGTGGTTAATAATCTTAACAGCTCAGCAAATATTTGTAAGCACTGTCTGCCAAGTTCAATTGTGCAAAAAAACCTCCTCCTAAACAAATAGAAAAGAAATGCTAGATACCATTTCCCTTTGTTATTCCATATCTTATAGTGATCAACTAACTACTGTATACCAGGTATCATGGATAC
Organism: Otolemur garnettii; assembly: GCF_000181295.1. Taxonomy (NCBI): domain Eukaryota; kingdom Metazoa; phylum Chordata; class Mammalia; order Primates; family Galagidae; genus Otolemur; species Otolemur garnettii. The sequence continues at coordinate 14,229,949 of NW_003852437.1, read as the reverse complement.
CAAATGAAGATGAGAAATTTATAGCCCCTCCTGGCAAGGAAAAATTCCACCTATTCCCCAAACCTGTGGCAGAAAACGGTAAGATTCTAGAGGCATTGCTTGGAGCAGCAGGACAGCCTGCAACAGCTTAACTCTCCTCACCTGTGCCTATCATGGCCTGCACTGAAATGAAAAGTTACGACTTGGCATTTTCTGGGATTAGTTTGAGCATCTGTTTATCCTGAACAGTAGATAGAAAACGAATCACTGCAAGATAGTGAAGTTTGATCAGCTGAATCAAATCAGCAGTGCAGTTCAATTCCACCCACCAAGGCAAACTTTCAAACTCACATTCAGATTAGTAATAGTAATGTACAGTTAAAAGGTGCTTTGATCCACAGGAATCCAGAGGCTTTCAAATTTAGGTGGTTGGATTTCAAGAAGGGGGTTTACACACAGCTGTTTGAAGCTGGAGAATAGCACAGTAGTGCCTTCTTTCCAAAGTAGAGTTAGGCTCCTAAAAATCTCATGGGGTAACAGGAAAAATAGAATTTGAGAAAATGAAATCAGGATTTTATGAGTTGTTTATATTCTTGAAATAAAACAACAGCAATAGCCCTCTGTCCAATAAAGAGGTATTAATGAATTCTAATACATCTGAAATTTGTTTTTTTGAGATATTTCCACTCTGTCACCCTCAGTAGAGTGCCATGGTGTCATCATAGTTCACAGCAACCTCAAATTCTTGAGCTTGAGCAATCCTCTTGCCTCAGCCTCCTGAGTAGCTGGGACTATAGGCATATACCATAGCCTCCCAGAGTGTTAGGATTATAGGCGTGAGCCATTGCACCTGACCTGAAATTTTTAAATAAATTATTATGCTATCCTAATTTATATTCATCGCATTTTACTCATCATAATGTTGCGCCCTGAATGAAATACATGTAAAGCTGTATTATTTTAGTAAATGTATGTGTGCCCCTACACACATGCATATGATTTTTTTTTCTTTTGTTCTCTTTCAATATCTATTTTAATAGTGATGGGTGACCATATTCTTTATCACATAAACTGCGACTCTTTTGGGAATGAAAAGGGGGACTTAATAGTAACACTGGGATAGCAGGTGGCAGCTGGGAACATCCTGGGCAGTCCGGGACATATGACCACCTCATGATTAGTGCTTCTTTGGGGTTACAACAGTTGTTGACTCCTGCATTCTAGGCCCTACTTCCAATCTCTTTGAATCCCACCTCCCTTTGTCTCATAATTTTTCTTTCAGTACTTTTTGTATGGGTCTCTGTTCCCTCCCTCATTTATTCAATAATTATTTAATAAGCATGTTCCACATTTCAAATATTATCCTGGTAACTGAACATACAGAATCAGCCCTTGACCTCTAGATACTTATATTCTAGCCTGAGATGTGAGCACACCTCCATTAACTATTAATAATTATAGAATCATATATTTAATAACCATTTTGAAGAGGGCCACAGAGGTGAATCATGCAGTTTCCGAGAACACATACTCCGTCCCCACTGGGAAGTCAGGGAAACCTCTTTCTTTACGGCTGCCAACTTAATACAATTCTAGGAAATAGGTTTATTATTCCTTGTCTCTATCAATTGTTAAAACTATACCTTTTTCCCTGCCATTATTATCTTCTGCCTTCCCTCCTATTTATTATTATTATTATTTTTTTTTTTGCAGTTTTTGGCGAGGGCTGGGTTTGAACCGGCCATGCTCAGCATATGGGGCTGCACCCTACTCCTTTGAGCCACAGGCACCTCCCCTTATTTATTATTATTTTAATACTTTCTAGTCATCAGTTTCTTTTTTTTTTCTAATTATTGTATTGATGTGACAGTTTGTACCACACTGAACTCAACTTCTGCCTATTTAAGGTGAGGTCTGCAAAATTGAATTAATCTATATTCTAATTTCGTAAAGAAGTCACAGATACCTATTATCAGAAAAGTTGCCTGTGCTACGCGTGGGTAAGAGAATTCTAAAAGGTTAGCCGTAGTATGCCCCTAACTTGCTTCCCTGCAGTATGTAACCTGCTCTCCATCTCATGCCTCTTCTAGATCTTCCTGCAGGTCAGTGTCCCTTAAGGTTCTGTTCTTAGCCCTCTTTTAATTGGTTTTCTTTGGAAGCTCTTCTGCTTCCATGGATTAAGCCACCACCTCTGCTTTCTAGAAAGTATCCTACAACGAACATTCCTGTGTTTCCAGCCGTGTGCCAGACAATGCCACAGCCCTATCCTTTAGCAATGCCCAGATCAAGTCCCTATAATCTTTCACACTGATGGCTGCACTAATCTTAATCTAGCTGATTTTCCTATCTCTAGTTTCCATTCTACCCCAATCCATTTGGTTTCCACACTGCAACAAACACGATTTTTCTAAAGTGTGTATGTTATGGTGTTAACCCCTTTCTTTTTTATTTTATTTTAATTTCAGAATGTTAGAGAGTACAAATGTTTTGTTTATACACTTTGTTTTTGTATAGATTGAGTCTAAGTTATACATGGAGGTGTGCTCCTCGCCCAGAGAGTGTGCACTGTACCTAGTAGGTATGAATTTACCCATCCCCACTACCCTCTTCCCCCAGCTTGATTTCTGTTGAGACTTACTTTTACATGTTCACTTAAGTGTTGATCAATTAGTTCCAATTGCTGTTGAGTACAGGTATTTGTTTCTCTATTCTTGTGGTGTTTCACTTAGAAGAATGGTTTCCAGTTCCTTCCAGATTGTCCAAAAAGATATTGCATCACCTTTTTAATGGCTTAGTAGTACTCCATAGTGTGCCTAGACCACATATTATTAATCCATTCATGTCTTGGTGGGCACTTTGGTTGTTCCCATGTCTTTGCAACTATGAATTGTGCTGCTATAAAGATTTGAGTACTAATCTCTTTCTTAAAACTCTGTCCTGCCTCACTGTTGTTTTTTAGTTAACATCCAAGCTCTTAACAGGGAATGACACACTCTGCATAATCTGGCCTTTGTTTTTCCCTTGAGAGTCACCAACTGCTTTCCACCTGGCACTTCCCGCTCTTGTCTTGAAAGAACCCATGGTCAAAACACATGCTTTTTGCCTCTCCTAACTGACTTTCACTCAGCCTCTCAGGAGCTTTTCTGGATCCCTAATTGTGAATCAGGTGCTCTTACAAGGTGCTTCCATGGTACGCTCTATCCTTGTTCTCATTTTGCCTTTGAAGTTATTTCCATCCTCTACTTGGCTACGAACTGTATTATAGCATAGAATGGAAATACTACTATAGAGCAGGAAAATTACACATGAGTAGGCATGCAGTAGTTGTTGGTTCCTTGTAAGGGTCTTAACAAGTGGTTAAACTTCGGTATGACACATAAGAAATCCACAGAAGGAAGAGTATTAGCAGAGCTATGTCTAGAGATTGGAAAATGCAAGTCAAATATAGTTACTAAATTATTGTGAGGGAAACACAAACTCAAATAGGAAAATAATGGGAGCCCAGGCTTGAACAGCTAAGGCCTTGAACACCAGCTTCAGACCTTTGGTATTTATTCTCATCCCTGGCTGCACATTGCATTCACCTGGAGAACTCTTATGAAAACACCAATGCTAATTTGATTAGTCAAGAAAGAGACTCAAGCACACACTTTTTTCAAAAGCTTTCTAGGTGAATCAGCTGGAGTTGAGACCCACAATGGGCACTGTGGCATTTTGTAGCATAATCTAGTACAAACTCAATTTGTGATAAAAATGTGTCCAGTGAATGCTGGTGCTGCGTATTCCAGATATCTTGGTTACTTGATTTTTCAGGATTTTTTTCATGTTTTATAAAAATATATTTATTTGTTTACAAAATGCCACAGTGGCCTTATTCCTTTTTGTTATGGATAAGGTTAACTATTTGTCCCCCAAAATCAGTTGACTATCTCATACTTTAACTTTTATTTTTAGTTTCCCTATATGTAAACCCCAGTGCTTTAAAAACAATTAAAGCTATTTTCTTCAGAATGTGCACCTTTTTTTTCTGAATATTTCTTTTGTCTGAATGTTTTAAGTAATATTTACCGCTTCCAAGCATGGTCTAAAACTCCTGGCAATGAAATAAGTAAAGTGCGACTGTATTCTCAGCTTTTCAGATGTCTTAACCAGTTATTATGCTCAGCTTTCCCATTTCCAAACTACAGGAACTCTTCCAATCAAAGCACAGAGCATGATGAGACAGTTTCATAGCATGCTGCCTGCGAGAAGTAATTTGACTGAAACAGATTCATTTTCCCTTTTGACAATCTTGACTGGATCCTGTATCACTAATAGAGGCTTTACTTGACAATTTGTATAGAAACTTACTTTTAAAAAATGTTACATGTGTATATTATATATATAAATGCGTGTTAATGTCAGAACACCAGGCTGTTAACAATTACCCCTAAGATGTTCTAAAGATTTCAATCTAACATTTGAAGAGGAGTTAGCAATATTCTATGTACTTTGCTCAAAGTTAACAATTTTGAACTCAATACACTGGACAGGTAGGCACAGCAATTATGTGATGGAATCACAAAATGTGATTGAACACTAGTGGATGAAAGTATTTCTTAGACTGGAAGAGTTGCAATGGTTGCATTTTTAGAAGAATAGAGAATAAAAGAAAATTCTCATTATATCATGAATTAATATAGTTCTAACTCCAGGTAAGGAAGTGTTTTATTTTTCCTAAAGAATGCCAGTATTTATGCCTCTGTGAAGTATTTCCTAATACTGACTCTTTTGTTAGGGGCCAGGAAGTAATTTTTTTTCTCAGTGAGAAGGAAATTGCTATAAGTAAATTAATATTGGGGGAATAGTAACATTTAAAACTCCCATATTTTCATCCAATACTACATTTTTCCTGATTTCTATCTTTTGTTCTTATATTTCTAAAACATCTAGTGAGTAGAAAAGCGCAACGGGAAACTCAGAGGCCACATTTCAGCCCTTTATAAATAACTAAATAACAATCAAGTATTCAGGCCAGCACTGCAACAGAAAGGCCAGAATGAGGGTTCATGGAAAAATTGTCTTCAAGAATTATAGTTGTTCCACGCAATCATAAATAAAAGCAATACTTATAAACTTTGGGGGAAAGAAAGACTAAAAATACATATTTTTTAAATACTGTTTTTTAATCTAATTGAAGGTAAAGGAAACCTTTTTGCCTCGTAATGTATGATTATATATAGTGGTGTGTGACTGGTGAATAATGTCTAAAGGGGTTGCTCAAGGTTACAGGAAAAACCCTAAGGAATTCTTACAGCAACATCCTGAAATAAGAGCTCTTGCATAATAGATTCACTGTGGTTTCCTTAGTGAAGCGGGCCCTTCCGTGAAGAACAGAGTCTTTAACTATGCAGGATCAGGAGGAGAGTTGACGCACGCATTGGAATGCTTTTGGCTTTGCTTTATCCCTCTGTTTAAAGAAGAGAGTTATGAGATTTGCTTAATTTGATCATTTTCCTCTTTGCCTTCATGATCTCTCTCTTACATTATAAAACGTATGGTGCTTCCTTTACCCTTCAAATGAAAGTTAAAATGAATTTTCCGAGCACACTACAGGGTCAAAAATGTACATAAGCGATCTGAATGTGTGGCATATACAACTAAGAGTTGAAAGAAGACAGAATCTTTTCCATCATGAGAAATATGTGTTCAGTGAAAATCAGAATGTTTAGTTGTGTGGGGTTAGCAGATGGGGAGATTGGTTTTATGGCCTTGGATATAGAAATCAGACATTTACCTAAAATTTCCTCCCTAGTCTTAACCTATCATATGATTATTTCAATTCTTTACCATATTTTTTTTTTTAATTCAAAGAGTAGTAATCTTTTTATGTTGCTAGGTAAGAATCTTAACATTTGAAAGATAATAACTTAAAAAATTTTTAAAGATAGCACAATTTTTATCAAATTAGGTTATAGAGAGGGTATTAGGATAACAGAAATCCTAGTGGTATTTTCTTGCATTCATAAGCATCTAAAAGATTAGAAAGGCAAAAAAAAATTAAAGATATGTTTGAAAAAGAAGGATACTTGCTCTACTTGCTCTATTGGTTATAAAAATGCCACACAGAGCTATAGTAACAGGGCAGAGTGATTTGGATTCAAGAATCAAAAGATAGCTCAAAGAAATTGAAAAGAAATCTAGATAGAAAGGATCATAATTTTAATTATGATCAGCATTTTCTACAGGACAAAAGTATCATCACAAATAATAATAAGCAAACAAATAAATATTTATCTATAAATAAAAATATTATTGAAAAATCTAATAAATCACAAGGAGATAAATATAAGGATTGATGCTATGACAGGGGGTTAAATAAGCTAGATCCTAATATTACAGCCAAATATATTTCAGCCAAATTAAAAATGAAAGTCAAAAATAAAATTCTAGAAAAGAAATAAGTAATATCAATAATAATATAATACTAGATTTTAGACAAAGAAAAAGTCATCACTATAGGATGGGAAAAAAATCAGTATTCCAGTGCTTGAAAACCCTAAATTGTTATATCAAAACCTATCATAAGCAAAATTAGGGGTCAGGAATAAACTTGAAAAGTATTTTCAAAAAAATGACAAAGAGTTGTCATTAAATAGAACTCACACCAACCAGTAAGTTTGCCAGTAGGAAAAAGAGCCAAGGGCTTATAAATAGAGTTCACAGAAAAGGAAAATATATATAACTAAAAAGTGTAATAAAACATGTTTGCCTTGACTGCTAAGTGAGGTCATATGGAAATGAGGTGCCACTTTGACTCTTGGGTTAGTGGGGGGAAAGGAGCTTCCATGGGATTTCACATGTCCACCACCCCACCATCCATGCCATCCCCTATGAGACTCAAACCCTACTCTAATAAGAAAAGAGGGACTGGTCAGGTAGAGGACAGAGACAGAGCACTGGTGCCATGTTCCAAGAGCAGGTCTGTTGCTATGTTGATCTTTCATTATGAGACTGGGCCTAGAAAAACCATTTTTCTATATTCCCTCCTCTTTTTGTAGGGTTGTGACTCTTTGTAGGAAAAACTTGCCTGACTTTGTAGAAAACACTTCCACTTGCCTTTTATTTTTTTTGTAAAAAAAAAAAAAACTGAGATAGTGGAAAAGAAGGAGAACGCCCTAACATCTGTCTGAGATAGCTTCAACATGACAGTCGGTCATCTGGGTGGAAAGTGACAGCAGTGTTTTAGTAGCATTCTATGGGCCATGTGTGTCTAATCTGAAGATTTTCTTTTAAGCAATGAACTCATAAGCAATAAAGAATGGGTCAGGTGTTGGATACATTAGCAGAACTCTTCCAAAACAGTAATACATGATGTGAGTGAAAGAAATTTTGAAATAGCTAGCCTTATAGTAGTACTGATAAGTGCTTTAATTGACATAACCTTTCTATAAAGTACTTAAGGTATCAAGAGTTTAAATTTTTTAAAAAATATCTTCTTTGGCCTCTGGTTGCATTTCTTAGAATTACTCATTGGACAAACATTTTTAAAAGTATCTACTTTGCGTCAGTCATTTTTCTAGGAGGAGACCATAGTTCATTAACAAGTTAGGCCATGTACTTACTCTTACCAGACTTACATTCTTCCCAGGTTAGGGGGAGAGCAGACAATAAATGAGTATAAATAAATAAGTTAGCAAGATGCTGAAGACAAGTGACCAGGAGGTTGTCAGGGAAATTCTCACGGAAGAGGTGATATATTAGTCAGTGTCCTCCAGAGGAGCAATCCATAGCCTGTGTATACACATACCAATACATGGACAGAGCTATTAATAACAGTGTGTGTATCCATCTCTCTAGATAAATAGACGGGTATATACATACATATGGGTCTGTGTTTCATGTGTGTATGTGTGAATGTAAAGAGAGAAGGAGAAAAGGAGGGAGACAACATGCTCTTTTTTAATGGATAGACACACATTCATTTTGTGGGAGCTGACAAGTCTGAAATCTGTAGGGCAGGCCAGCAGGCCAAAATACTCAGGGAAGACTGATGTTGCAGGCTGGAGCCTGAGCACAGTCTGGAGTCATGTTTCCTTCTTTAGGGGACTGAGGTCTTTTCTCTGTAAGTCCTTCAACTGCTGAGGCCCATCCACATTCCAGAAGGTAATCTGCTTTACTTAAAATCTACAGCTTTAAATAATAATCCCATATAAAAATATCTTCATACCAACATCTAGACTGGTGTTTGACCAAGTGATTGAGCACTATAGCCGACCCAAGTGGACTTATGAAAGTCATCATCACAGATGATATTTCAGCTGACAACTGAATAACAAGTGTAACCCACCATGTGTGGTCCTGGTAGAACAGATGCAAAGGCTCCTGGGTGGGGAAGAGTATGAGCTCAGTGTGCAGGAAGAAAAAGACCAGTGGGCTGTGTCTCCTTGGTGTGCTGGAGTCTGTTCATCCCACCTCGTTAGAATTAATCACAAACAATTTCTTTCCAATTCCAAGGTCAGTGACATCACACTGGTAGTTTGCAATCACCAATGGTGGGTGTACTTACACTAGAGTAATCAGCATATGCTGCAAACTAGGGCTTTTATTCCTCCTACTTTTTAAGCATTTACCAGCACAGTACTAGTGGAAAGAGCTGAAGGGGTGGGCGTGGGCTTTAGATGGTACACCTAAAAATTTAGCTCTCAATCTCAGTGCAATGATGGACATTGTCAAGTCATGTGTGAATCAAAAAGAATCACAGCGTATTGGGAAGCATGCTTCGTAGGGTGACAGGAGCCCAAGTAGGAGAGCTAGTGGAAAGATGATTGAAGCACAGTCCAGAGAAGAGAGGACAGAGCCTGGCTAGAGTGTGGGAGGCACAAGGGGAGAGATCAAAGTTTTGAAGGACACATTGTGGATGGGGTGCTGATAGTTCTTGGGTATAGGAAGGCATAAAGGAAGAAATTCAGAATGACCCCTGAGTTATTGATTTAAGCAATGGGGACCATGTTGGGGTTCTTTTTGAAATGTCAGAATAATGCAGAGGTACAAAGCTTTCAGCTACATGAACTGCTTTTGTAGAGTCTGAGTGAAAGTCATAAGTGTGCCCTGTCCACGTTAGGTGTGATTTTTACCCATTACCTTTTATGAGATGGGGAACACTTAGAAGGGAGAGTTTTAGCAGGAAAATGTGAAGTGAGGTTTTGCTTTGGCTCCATTGACGCTGAGATGCCTGCTCCACTGAAATACCTAATGAAGTCAACATTGAAGAAGTTTCATGTGGGAACTCAGAGCTGGAGATGTAAATTTGGGAATCATCTTCATACGAATGCAAACTCCTCTAAGGAAATAATCAGAAATTCAGAGACTTATTGGTACAAATCAAAGAAAGATACATAAAGATATATGCCAAAGACTAAATGAGATAGTCAGTCAAGGCCAGGCACAGTGGCTCACGCCTGTAATCCTAGCAATTTGGGAGGCCGAGGTGGGTGGATTGCTTGAGCTTGAGAGTTTGCAATCAGCCTGAGCAAGAGCAAGACCCCATCTCTAAAAACTAGCCAGGCGTTGTGGCAGGTAAGTGCCTATAGTCCCAGCTACTTGGAAGGCTGAGGCAAGAGGATCACTTGAGCCCAGAAATTTGAGGTTGCTGTGAGCTGTGACACTACAGCACTCTACTGAGGGCAACAGAGTGAGGCTCTGTCTCAAAGAAAAAAGAAAGTCAGTCCATACATTAATAGTGGTTTTCTACGACTACTGTGATTGCAAGTAATTTACATATTCTTTAATTTTTTTGTCCTTTAGAAATTTTATAACAACTGAATTATTCTTAAAACTTAAAAGTTATTCTTAAAATAAGAAAGTCTTATTTTAAAAGAAATGTCAAAAGATTAGACGTTTTAGTGATTAAAATTGAAATATCTAATAGAAGTAGGTAAAAATTCTTTCTATCTAGGTATTGAGTAGTTTAACTCTTTGACTTCCAGAGCACTCAGTGACTCAAGCACACAATTCTTTTATTTTGCTTTCTTCTTATTAAATATATTGGCATGTTACAGGCAAATTCAAAAATGTAAAAGAATAAAGGGAAATAATTTCCATATTATTGGATATTTCAGTTAATCGACAGTCTTTTATCCATTGGGACATAGTTCTTTTTATATTTTATTATAAAAACGATGTGCTCTTGGTGCCTTCCTGGTGCGTTTTTATCAGAGGTCACAAAACGTTCACCACTTCCTACGGTTTTACATCTCGTGATAGTGATCTACAATGTTTAGGCTCCATGATATTCCTGCAGTGTAGTGTTTCACTGGAATTTTTCGTTTTCACTTCAATGCCATAAAACTGCAACCTTAAATTTATTGCAATATTTACATATGTGACAGCTGTTAAAACTACAGTAGTTGAAATACACTTAGGGAATAATTACCAGGGCAAATGTATATATATATGTATACACACACACTTTCATGTAAGTTATTTATTGTAACTTTGAACCTTTTTTCCCCTGTGGTTCAAAAAAAATATGTGTTGATATATATGTAATAAAGTTACCCAGTTCCCTGTTGCATTCATGTACTTCTTTATTCATATCACTATGTACTTTAAAGTTCATAAAGAGCCTACTGTGTGCCATGCAGTGAGCCTAACACAACTTAGTCAGGGAGAAGGACATATAAGTGGAAAGACAGTATTGTCATGTGGCACGAACTGTTGGAAGAATGTAATCAAAATGCTTTAGAATCACACAGGGGAATGGGAGAAGGTGATCATTGAGGGGGGTATGAGAGGACAAATGAGCCTTTCCTAGGCAGAAGAAACAGCATTTGCACGTGTATGAGTCTACAAAAGGAGAAAGAATGGTTGGGGCAGGAAATAAGGCTGGAAAGCGGGGTTTAAATCAACTCGTGGTTCTTGTGTGCCAAGAGGAGGAATTTTGATTATGCGTTGCAAACATAATCAGAATGTAGATGACATTGTCCAAATGTAGACAACATTGGACATCTATGGAGGTTTTCTTGCACTGGAGATTCTCAGGATCAGTTTGAGCCGGGAAGAGCCTTCAGCAGCGAGGTGAGGACAGTTTAGATTGGGGAACGTTCGGTAAGATGAGCACTGGTGAGAGGCTGAGCTCAGGCAAGAGATAAGAAAGGCTGAAAACTCTGGCAGTCTCTCAACATGAAGAGGAGGAAAGTGATTTGAGCAATAAAATAAAATGTAATGATTGATTAAAGGGAGAGTAAGGAAGAAAGAGAAATTGCAAAAGAAAGTTGGATGTGAAAATCAGAAAAAGTGGAAGTGAGTTAAAGCACGGTTAGAAACATGCACATTTTTTTTTTGCTTGTATGAAAGGTCTTTATTAGTGGGAGAGGGAGGCTGCAGAGCAGCACTAAGGAGGAGAGAAAAGAGAAGAGAAAAGGGGAGAGAAAAAGAGGAGAGCGAAGAGGAGAGTGAGGAGGAGAGAGAGCGGAGGAGAAGAGAAAGCAATGTGCAAAATTTTTTAAAGGTTGAGATTCAAGCACATCGGTAGAGGAAATGTTGGGTGAAAAACAGAGAGTGAGAAACTCTTCTAAACTGAGACCTTTGTGTTTGAAATGCTTAATGTCTTAATTTTTCTCGAGTTGAGGTGGGAGGGGAAAAGGGCTGATCAGAGATCTGCTTTTATTTAGACCACCTAGGTGCTTTGGAAGAAGGGGACATTAAGAATTTGAAGGTGATTGGAAGGAAAGTGCCTGGCACTGTGAGACTGAGAACCCTGACGGCCCTGTCACCTCAGACCATTGTGTTTCCACGATGTGCAGAGATCTCACCCTGAAAAACTAATGGGTTGAGTCACTCTGGTTTTGCAATGGAATGGTGTTTGAGATTGCCAAAGGGGACAGGTGCATCTGGGTTTGACACTTTCCCCTTTAGCGTACACTTTCCAGATAGTGTCATTGTTTTCTAACAGGTGTCTTCAAACTACGGCCTGTGGGCCACGTGCGGCCGGCTGGGTGTTTTTGCTGCTGCTACCTGTCCTGCTTAGCAGCCGACTCGTCCGGGGCCTGCAGTCCAGTTCTCCAAAGGTCTGAGGGACAGTGAACTGGGCCCCTGTTTAAAAAGTTTGAGGACCCCTGACACAGACCCTACATGGACCCACTGAACTAAGAATGAAGTCTGTGTTCTAGTCCTGTCTGTCCTGGCTCTATCATCTGCAAAAATGACTTTGAACAAGTTACTTTACTTTAATTTTTATGAATTTCAATCTCAACATGGATAAAATGGTGTTATTAATGTTCCCTGTGTACCCCATTGAGTTTTGTGAGGAATAAAGGATAAGGCTATGAAAAAGACATTGAGAATTATAAATCGTGATCCAAAATCACAAGACATCTGTGTGTTTATTTTCATTGCTATAATCACTGAACTAGGACCATTGGACCCCCCAAATCTGAGAATTTGCTTATAACCAATAAAGGTCTTTTGGGTTTAGGGGTTCAAGGAGTCTTCAAGTCGTATGATTGAGTTTCACCATCACAAGTCATGCATCAAGTATCATGATAAAAATCAGGAATATGAGACTTTAAGAATAATTGTTTTTCATCACCTTGTGATTCTTTTTACCCCCCAGCCCTAACTCCTAAATTGCTCCTAGCCACCAGAGCCAAATTGCAAAGTAGAGATTTCCTGGGAGCATTCTTTGCACTGAACAGTCTGCTTTTATGCTTTCTGCATAGGGAAAGGGGAAGAGATAAAAAGCAGGTGGCCCTCATGGTCATACACAAATTTTCTCAACAATTTCCTTAGTAGAGCCCCAGAGACCCTGTGTGAACCAGTCCTGCTCCTTCTACCCGCTCAGCCCCTGCCACGTGGCCCCGCCCCCTGCAAAGCCCCTCCTGCCTCAGTACAGCTCACAGGTCACCTCTTCAGAGACAGCTTCCCTGACAGCAACATACGAAATAACAAAACACACCTGATCACGTTCTAGTGTCCATGCTCTGCTTCACAGCACGCAGGCACCAGTGGTTGTAGAAGGTACCTATTTGTTTCTTATCTGTCCTCCTTCCCAACCACGTATGCACCGTAACAATCAAACTTCGTGTCACCCCTGAGTCTGCTCTCTGGAGGACGTTCAATAAAAAAAATAGCTGAACAAAAGCACAAGTGCATTTGTAGATGGACGTATTAATTTCAAGTCTTCCAGTCCTGTGTTACTGGGCAGGTTCTCAAAATTTAAGAATCTAAAGTAGTAGGAGGACAATCACTCAAAATTAAAAGAGAGAAAGAAAAAAGAACGCACCCCTCAGGTGATGGATGGGCTTTGAGGGAAGACAGCAGGAGAAGCAGGACACGGTGGGGTCAGCCAGCGCAGTGGGGAGGCAGGCAGATTCCGGCGGTTTGAATGACGCATGAAGGGGAACTAGGAGTTTTCTGGTTTCAGGATGAAACATCTCTCATCCCATACAAGCCCCTAGTCTCAGTCAAGCCAGGACTACTGGTCACCCCAGATTTTAGAGTCAAATGCTCCCAAGGATTTGAATTCCCCACTCACATTTATTAGCAATGGGATCCGAGGCAGGACATCCTGTCTCTGACTGTAACTGGGGATGGAAATACCAGGATCAGAGGTGCGTGGGGCTTTCTTTAAAAAGACTATAGATAAAGCACTTAACATGTTGCCTAGTACATAATGTGTGCGAATGGTATTAGTACAGTGCTTGGTAGGTAATCAGCACTCAGTAAATGTCAGCTTAATGGCAAGGGAGATGCTGATTCCTGAGTGGGTTTTTGGGTTATGTGGATGATGACTTTTCATAATAGAATTAGAGTATGTCAGAAGGGATAATACAGAAGCCCAGGCATGAGAGTTTAATACTGCATTTCCCTTTCTGTTCTCAAAGCATTTAGGACAATTTCTCCATCTGGAAGAAAAGCATTTTTGTTTTCATAGTGTTCATTATTATAAAAAAAAAAAAACAACTGTGCCACATAGTAAAAAACTTTTATGAACATTTATAAAATTTTACACATTTTAAAACACAACATAAATATTTTTTACCTGCCAGTATCCATAATTTGTTCATTCAAAGTCCTGCAAATAAGCTTGGCATAGGCTAGGCATAGCACATTGTAGGAAAGCATAATTCTTCTCATCAACAAAAACAAATGTTCCAACGAGTTTTATGAAATAAAAGCCTTTCAAATAGTCACTGGGAGTTGATTTGAAAAAACGTTCTCTTGTCTGTTTCTGTTAATGCCCATATGAGTTTTACTAGTTGCAACTGAAATCACAAAAACCAGGGCTTGATGCTTAACTGGCAAGAAGCCAAGATAATGAAATTAATAACATATGCCGAAGAGCCCATTTGTAACAATTTTTTCATTAAAGAAAAACGAGGCAGCTCCAAGCTACTGACAGGCTTTCTCTCCCTGCCCCCACCCCTCTCGTCTGTTTGAATGGTGTTGTTATTTGCTGTTGTTGCTGCTGGGTTTTCCTTTTACTCTTTTTGTGTGTTTAAAGTGATTGTTCTTAGTTCGCTCTCAGAATTCACATGACTCCGACATGCAAGCACTCCTGTAGCTGTCAGGCAGAAAGTTTATTTTTGTTGCTGTTTTTGTACTTTTTCCTCCCCTTTTCTTTTAGGTCAGAGTTGAATTCCGTGAGGCTCTGCAAATCAGTGACACTCCCCAGGTCAGCGCCAAGCCCTGTGCTAGGGCCATTTTTTAAGACCGTCTGTGTTGCATTGGCTGGTCTCACCTGTCAGCAGCCTGACATGGAAGCCTTCTGAATTAACTCCGGAATCACAAAGGCCATGGCTGACACAGTGTGTGTATCTGATTTAGTGAAGAACCCATGGAAGCCTTCCCTTAGAACTTCTTAACTTTCTCTCTATGTACATGGCGAACAAGACTGGGAATCTGATTTGCAAACATATAATAAATTAGGAGCAGAATATCAGGAGGAATAAAACAAACAGTTGAAAACAACAAAAAAGACACCTGGCAGCTAAGTAGGAGTTGGAGAGATGCTAAAACCAGGTAGAGGAAAAATCCAACACTCTCTGCCATCACTAGGTGAAAACTTTACCAATTATAGTTTGGGGAGGCATTCCAGGATTTTAGGAAGTTAGAAGCCTCTAAACTGTTGGTGAATAGTGATAGATATTCATATAGATAGGTTTGAGTCCTAAGGACATGTCAGTTTCCATATTCATTGTTGAAGAATTTGATCAAGATTATCATGCATGTTACAGTTGCTAAAATAAATATTATAGCTAGATCTACGGTGGCAGTTCTCAACCTGTGGGTTGCAACCCCTTTGTAACAACGAAAATACATCCTGCATATCAGATATTTCCATTACAATTCATAACAGTAGCAAAATTACAGTTATGACGTAGCAACAAAAATAATTTTATGGTTGGGGGTCACAACATGAGGAACTATATTAAAGGGTCGCGACATTAGGAGGTATTAGGAAAGTTGAGAACCACTGAACTAGAGCAACCTGCATGTTAGAAATGCATTTTTGTGGTTGTCTACGTATACAACATAATTGGAAGGATGCACAACTATAATGGATCTTTCTGAGCAGCTGGGAGGAAGAAAAGAAGAGCTCGACTTGAGATAATCCTGTTTTGTTGAAGTTTTTAAAATCCATGTTTTTATTTTTTATAATAAAAATATTTAAATATGTTCCAGAAATAATTGCTGCATTCTTGCTCATGTACTCTTTCTTAGTCAGCACCTAAAACAGAAAGATCTTGAAGGACGGGGTCAATATTCATTTCTCCTACCAGCCATGTACTGAAAATTTGCGTCTACTATAACCCTGCATGATATGTCTTTTATATGCTGGGAGGAAAGTATAAATCAGATCTAGTTTTTTCTCTCTAGTAATTGAGTAGGAAGTGGAGGGAATAAAAACATACCATGTAAAGAATGTAGGGAATCGGGGTGGGGGGGAGGGAGAAAGATTTAGAATATGTGGCCCTGGAGGTCAGACAGGGCAGGGTACGGCTGAGGGTTCAGTGGGAGGAAGGAGGGGAACATAGAGGAACCAGAAGATAGAGGGTGAGAAGGGCTTTGCCGCAGGCAAGACAGGGAGACAAACTGCAGTGGTATTAGAGTGTTAGCCAGATCAGAGTCACCCCACTGTGGACCTTTGTATGGTGGCCTGCTTTCTTCCATTTAAGGTGACCTTAATGAACTCCATAGCTTTCACTGTGTATCTACGGGCTCATCTTTACCCCTACCCAGTACTCTTCTTTGTGGCCCAAATCCATCTGTTACTGCCACACTCTGAAGCCCTTGAAGGCAATACGTAGTCAGTTAATACCTGTTAAACTGACATGTTTAACAGATGCTCTTTTATTTTATTATTTTTTGAGACAGAGTTTTATCACTTTGTCATCCTTGGTAGAGTACCATGGCATCATAGCTCACAGCAACCTCAAACTCTTAGGCTCAAGTGATTCTCTTGCCTCAGTCCTCCAGAGTAGCTGGGCACCTGCTACAATGCCTGGGTATTTTTAGAGATGGGGGTCTTGCTCTTGCTTAGACTGGTCTTGAGTTCATGAGCTCAAGCAATCCACCTGCCTGGACCTCCCAGAGTGCCAGGATTACAGGAATGAGTCACCATGCCTGTCCTAACAAATGCTCTTTTAATTAATAATTCTTTAGAAAACACAGGTAACTTATAAAGGTTCTAATTTTAGCTCTGCCAAATATCTTGCACACACAACACTGAATTTTGGTCTCTTTGTCCTGAGCTAGTCTTTCTTCCTTTTTCTTTTTCTGGACGAAGACTTAGTTTGTCCCCCTTAGTAGAGTACTATGAAGTCACGGCTCACAGCAATCTGAAACTCTTGGGCTTAAATGATTCTCTTGCCTCAGCCTCCCAAATAGCTGGGACTACTGGCACCCACCAAAATGCCCGGCTAGTCTTTTAAAGACAAGGTCTTGCTCTGCCTCAGGTTGGTCTCGAACTTGTGAGCTCAGGCAATCCACCTGCCTAGGCCTCCTAGAGTTCTAGGATTACAGGCGTGAGCCACCACACCTGGCCTTTCTTCCTCTTTTGAATTTAGGGAAAAGTGAAGAAAAAAGCAACAACATTTGATTTAAGATTCTTAGATGTCCGTCACTCTATTCCAAAGATAAGAAGGACAGAAACAAACTGGTACCTGAGGCAGGCGTTCCTCCTGTACGCCACTGACTTCTCTGAGTTAATATGACTGTATTGGGTGGGTCAGAGTGGAGGAAGAAGTGATATTTTGCTGGAGGTTATTATCTCTAACTCAGAGAGGAGCACCAAGTGCTTGAACTCCATGGCACAAATTAAAAACAGCATTTCATGAGTGCTGTCTGCTATAGTGACAAAAGACTATACCCTACATACAAAAGTTCTTTTGGAGGGCAGATGAAAGCTTAGCTAAGAACACATGACTGATTCAACAAGTAAGGAGGTGGGACGGGAGAAAGGAGATCACAGTTCTGCACACAAGTTATCTGGAAGGAAGAGCACAGAGGAGCTGGGTGACATTGGAGGCAGTGAGCCGGAATCAGTTAAGGGAGGACAGGAAAACTGAGAGCATCATGAATAATGCAGTGCTGGGCAAACCGGTTGCAGACATTGGCTGTCACAACATGTGATTGTGAGAAAATTGTTATAACAAGCAGGGAAATGAGCCATACAGCAAGCAACAAAATACAAATGGAAAGAACGATCTGGGGCACAGGCCTTGCTGCATGGAGGCTATAAAACTCAAAATTGCTTAAAGATTTCCATAAGGTCCTTAAAATTCATGGGAGAAAAATAAAACCTAAGTTTCAAAGCTGTTGAAGAGGAAAAGGGACGTTTACTGTTAACGGGGACATTAATGTAGCAAAAATGCAAGAATGATAGAATAAAGCCATAGAGAATCAGTTCAAGAATTCCTGCAAACCAGAATAAATCTGAAAACAGCAGAGATGAGAAAAAAGCACAAATCTTTCTGTAGGTTCTGTTCAAAAGAAATCTATGGCAATCAAAACAAAACCCATGTAGGAGGAAAGAATTTTGGAGAAGAGAGATAGCATCAAAGATGAGGAAAGGCAAGAAAGGCTGGGCTACTTTTTAAGATTTTTGTATCAATTCTAACAAATACACACTATGGTGTGCTGGGCACTCTTCACAGTACTCTCTACAAAGTGAAATCATGGAGCCCCACAACAGTCCTATAACTGGTATGCTGGTTATGGTTCAAAGATGAAATCAATGGATTAAAAAACTAACACCCGAGAGTTTAAGTATCTTTTTCAAGATAACCAGCTAGTAAGTGAATGAACAGATTTGAATCTAGCATCCATGCTTTTAGTTTTCTTATATTTACTAACGTTTGCATTCAGGGATAACATTCAACACAGCCTGGAAGGGCAGCACGTTTTTCTTTTTCATGTGGCATAATGTGTCATTGTGATCACTGGTAAACATGTATGGGAACTAGCTTTCTCCAGAATTCACTCAATTATTAAATGACCCTAATTAGACAACTTATAGACAACTGTTTTAAATTGCACATGAACTTCATGGACACCCTGTATATTTATCCCTATCTCTCATTTCCTTCATTGACAAAACAAGCATTTATTGATTGTATTCCTCTCCATAGAGTTATGTTTAGCTCCATGGGAAAGATAAAAATATAGTAGAATTTAATCTGCTGCGATCTGAATGTTTGTGTTCCCCAAAATTCATATGCAGAAAGCTAATCACCAGGATGATGGTGTTTGAGGGGGAAAGTGTGGGAGGCTCCCATGAATGGGGTCAATGCCTTTATGAAAGAGAGCAGCCTTGCCCCTTCCATCATGTGAGGACCTAGTGACCAGGCACTGTCTGCAACTCATAAAGTAGCCCCTTGCCAGTTGCCCAATCTGCCATAGCCTTGATCTTTGACTTCCCAGCCTCCAGAATTGTGAAAGTTAAATTTCTGTTTGTAAAATACCCAGTCTATGACATTTAGTTCTATCAGTCCAAATGGACTACAAAAGAGAATCCCTGGTTTCAAGGACAGTGCATTAATTGGAGTAGGTTAATTGCACTAGCAAACCATCCTAACATTTCAGTGGCGTCTCACAGTAAAGTGTTACCTCTTCCCATTCCAGCAAGGCTTGTATGGGGGAGAAGGCAGACACTGAGGGGCTCTATTCTAGGGTCTATTAGGACACACACATTTTCCATCCTGGGCTCCGCTACTCAGGAGCTGGCTCCATTCAGCGGGAGGTGGGGAAAGAGAGGAGAAGGGCCCCTGGGAACTTTGTAAGGCCTGGGCTAAGGTGGAGGGGGGCGTGTTTTCTGCTCCCATTTAATTGGCCAGCTCGCTGACATATGGCCACACCTGACAGGAAGATCACAATCAAGAAGAAAAGCCAAGAAACCTTGGCCACAGTCCAAAGGCAAGAGAAGACTCTGCTGACTTACTTTTGATGCCAACCACTGGATTTGTGTCAATGGCATTGAGAGAGAACAGAACCTACTCTAAGATGTTTGAGTGGGAAGGAAAGATTAAAATACAGGGCCTGACTAAAGACTCAACAGAAACCTTGCAAGGTCAGGGTGTGTAAAAGTCGAGCAAACTGCTTCTACTGTTCAGGAAATCAAGACGAACAGCAATCTCAAGGAGTTTTGCCAGGGATCTCACAGACTGTAGTCCTAGGGTAGGTGGTTTCCAGGAAGTGGGGAAAAATAATCACATATGCCCTCTGCTGAACCCCACATGCTTTCCTGCCACCGCGGGAGCCCAAATGGCCCTTCCTCCCTTCCCCAACTTGCATGTGAACACCTCTGATCACAGATCTACAACGTAAACCCAGTGGCAAAGACTCTTCATTATATGCTGCTGTGTCTGTGTCAATGTCTGAACCATGGACATATATGTTTCTTATTTTGAAAATTGATTAAAAAATTTAAAGAAGCATTTATAGAATATTTGAGCACTATGGATGGAAGGAATAGAAAAGAGTTATTTTTGAGTTCTTTACTTGGGCAAACAAAACATGCACCATTTAATACTTACTTGGTAAGTGGCACAGAAGTGAACACAAATTAGGACAAGACAAACTGCTGTCATAAGTGCAGAGCATGCAGAGTAATGGCATGCAGAGAATTCACTGAGTCAGAGCTGTCTTCCTGGCAGAAATGAACTGCAGTCATTGGTTTGAGAGAAAAGGGATAGGGTGTCATAACCAGTTTGGCCTTGCACATACAGCAATCTGGGAACTACCTTCAAGTATGGGGAATCCAATTAAATCCTTTCAAATCACTGTGAATTAGGGGCTGGTGCCTTGAGAGGGTGGAAGCTGGTAGCTCTGGTCTATCATCATAAGACCAAGTGAAAAGGGCCGTATTCTTGCTGTGTAGCAAGTAATTGAGCTCGGTCCTAGTTTATATTTGTTTTCCACCCTGTTATCGTACTAGATTCTTTTATTTTCTCCAGTACTTTTAAATTGATTCTCTTAGATGTTTCAGGTACATATTCATATCATTTATAAAAGGTAAAAATTTTACTTCTTTCTTTCCAATTTTATGTCTCTAATTTCTTTCTCTCGCATTGGCTGGTACCTCCAATACAATTTTAAATAATAGTAATGATCCTATGAATCTTTCTTTTTCCTAATTTAGTGGCAATTAGCTATTGAGATAAGATATATATGTATTTTTTTGTTACATTAAGAAGCAATTCAATCAAGTGTCAAGTAATTACTTCTAAAATAAGAATGGATTGAATTGTGTTAAATTCCTTTTAAGCATCTATAGAAATGATCTTTTTTCTTTCTGTTATACCTATGCATATAATGGAATGTATTCATAGATTTACTAATATTGAACCATCCTTGCATTTCTAGAATTATTTCTACTGGATCATGATGTTCTATATTTTAGGCTGCTGATATATGCTTTTTTTCACTATTTTTTCCAAGAGGTTTCTGATGACATTCATAATTGAGAGCTTTACACTACTGTTTTCTGTGAGGGGCTGTGGTAGACAAACTTTAACGTGACCTCCTGGTGTTCATGGTCTTATATAATCAACTTTCCTTGAGGATGGGCTGAATCCATGATTTACTACTAACCAGCAGAATGTGGCACAGATGATGAGCTATACCATATAAATCTCAATCTTTCTAGTAAACTTGCTCTTTAGAGGCTCTCTGTCTACTGGTGGCTTTGAAAGAGGAAACTGCTGCCAACTCTATTGTCACAAATTCATGCACAGTCTTTAAGAGGCTTTGGTATCCAGGTTAAACCTATTTTACGTTTTCTGGAAAAAACTCAGAAGTTTTCCTTCTTTATTTATACTCTCAATCTAATTAAATATCATTCTCTTCCAAAAGTCTGTTAAACTGTTTTCACCTGGTGCTTGTAGAAGTTCCTTGATAATCTTCTTTATTTCTTTTTTGTAATTTGGCCCACTTCAGTTTTTCTACTTCTTCTGAAATCAGTGTTAGTAAATTTTATTTTCCAATAAAAATTATCTTTTCATCTAGATTTTTAAATTATTGGTATAGAATTGAGAAAAATCATCTTTTATAATTCTAATTTCTTTGATTTCTAAGCTTAAAAAAATTAGGTCAGTAATTAGTTTAATCAATTTTTTTTTCAAAACGGCAGCTTTGGGATTTATTTGTGGGTTTCATTTACTTATTCATTGGTTCATTTCCTTGTTAATGCCATATTTATTAATTTATTTCTAGTATTTATTTATTGCTTCTTTTATAATCTTTTATGACATAAAAGAATTATATTTGTTCTCTCTCTCTCTTTTTTTTTGAGACAGAGTCTCTTTATAACATGTAGGCTGGTCTCAACTCCTGGCTTGAAGTGATCCTCCTTCCTCAGGTTCCCAAGTAGCTGGAATTACAGGTGCAAGCCACCATTCCTGACTTTGTTCTCAAACATTTCTGTTTAACAATAAAATATTTAAGACCACAATTGTTTCTTCTCTGAACACTATATCTCTGATCTGAAGTTAGCTATATCTCATAAGCTCTGCTCCAAAGTGTTTTTATTATCATTATTGTTTAGATACTTCAGAATTTTGATAAAATTTTCTCTTTCAGAAAACTGGTAAGAACTTTCTAACTTCAGGAAGTGGGAGCATTTTGTTAGTTTCTAGTTTGTTGTATTGAGGTCAGAAAATATTTTTTATGATATTTACTTCTTACTTTTTTGAAATATACTGAGATTTTGCTTATTGTCTAATATGATTGATGTTTGTGAAAGGTTTATGGGCATCTCAAAACTAGATGAATTATCTTTGATTTTGAGGCGTTAGTACTTGATATATACAACCTGATTATGAACTTTATATAGTTGTGGATATGTATGAGGGAAAACTAGTCCTTCCTTCCTTCCTTGTCTCACTTTATCACCCTCGGTAGAGTGCTATAGCATCACAGCTTACAGCCACCTCTAACTCCTAGGCTTAGGCGATTCCCTTGTTTCAGCCTCCTGAGTAGCTGGGACTACAGGTGTCTGCTATAATGCCCGGCTATTTTTTGTTGCAGTTTGGCTGGGGCCGGGTTCGAACCCGTCATCCTTGGTATTTGGGGCCAGTGCCCTACCCACTGAGCCACAAGCGTCGCCTGGAAAACTAATGTTTTCCTACCATATAAATGACTTAATTTTTTTTTTTTTATGGCTGCTCAGAGAATTTTTTTTTTAATTTTTTAAATCCAGTAACTTTATAAAAATGTTAAGGTATTGAATACCTGTAACACAAGATATGCTCTTTATATTTCGATTCAAGTATTTTTGTTTTATTTTAGGAAAATTTTCTTGGATTGAATCTTTAAGTATTTATTCCATTCCCTTTTCCCTCTTATATAGACTTTAATTATGCATAACTATGTCTCCTTTAGTTATTTTTTATTACCAACATTTTATCTCTAATTGTCTTTAGTTATTTATTTCAGTTGTATTTTATTTTATCTCATTTCTCTCTTCTATTTTCAATGCCATTTTCCCTGCTTATTTATTCATTTGGGGATCCTTCTGATTTCTTTTTAATATTTTAATTCTTATATTTCTCATACCTACTTATTAACTATTTATGGTTTACCTAGTAGTAGTATGTCTCCATCTCTTTCCTAAGTTCATACTGTTTTGTTATGTGATCTTACTCACAGAGGCCGCTGCTACATTAACATTTCAAAAAAAAATCTTTATACAAAATATTTATTTAATATTTAATCTGTTCCATGGCAACATTTTCCTTTTCTGGTAAGTGATTCTAATAATAAATTTTGCTGCTCATTTATACCTTCATTCTCCACATAGGTGATAATTCCTTTTATGATCTATTGTTATATGAACTGAGTGTTCGTGGACTAACTATATTAGGTAGAATGAGTTTCCTGTAAGCAGGAATGTGGTGGGCTAATGGAATTTTGCATTAGTTTTTGTTTTCCTGATAACGTAGATCCTGACTCACCCTTAACTACTATAAACCTAGGCTTCTTCCTGCAAACATGAGTTTCTGTATGATTCATTTGTAAACACATCTCTCTTTTTCAAAAATTAACCATTCTGTCTAGTTGTGGGTGAAAAATGATTTGCTTGCTCACTACTATTTCTACAGAAGATATGTTATCTCTTGATCATCAGCTATAATTCTCCTTTTGCAAGATATATGTTGGCTATGCATTCAGGAGTTGCCACCACCATGCCATCGCTGTTCATGGCCTTGAATGCAGCTTTTGCATGGACTCAAATATTTTCAGTGATCTTTAGAAATGTGTCTCCTAGTGTTGTTAAAAATGGAATCTGTCCTTTTCTTTTTAACTTTGCTTGTTTTCTTTCTGATAGTATGCAAGAATAAAGGAGGAGAATCTCGAGTCTACATTGCCATATCCATGTCAGAAGTCAATACCTTCTCCTTGAGTAACTCTGACCAGCAGTTTCTCATAACGTTACACCACCCTTACAGAGTAACTATATATTTGCTGCATCGTGGCAAACATCTGGTTTTATTTTTTAAATTTTTTTCTGTCTTGTTTCCCCTCTCTCATACTGTGACTATGATGGGGCCATCAATTTCATAACCATATTTCCTGAATATGAGGGTGGCCAGATGATTTTATCCCTTTAGGTGAAGTGCTTAGCTCAGTTTAGGTCCATGACTCAAGCAGCATCAATCAGTGCTCTTTGGGGGAAAGTATTATAGAAAGTGGAGGGAAATAATCTTTCTTCTTTGCAGATTTCAAGGTATACAAATCCTATAAGCCTGGTGCTGTTTGTGGTTATCTTTTATTTCACATAGGAAAAGGCTTGCCTAAAAAGGAAGAGATGGAGGGAGAGAGAACAATTATTAATGACATGGCCTGAGAGCTTTGATCCGACTATGCCTGAAATAAGATCTGGTATATGCTGTTATGTGAGCCAATACATTTCATCTTTTGCTTAAGCTAATTTGAATTGGAATTTTGTCTCTTACAACCAAATACTTATGGATGGTTCCAAGATCTTTAAGGCTTTCAGATTTATTATTGACTTAGAGATTTATTCTAAAATTTAAAACATTTCCCCATTATTTTGACCCATGAATATCTAAGAGGGGTTTTAAGTTATATTTTACATAAATTATACTTTTACAAGTATATAGCTTTATCTTAAAATTTATTTTCTCTTGTTGCACTATCAAAAGTCATTCTTAAATTTCTACAAGTTAAATCAATTCATTTAAAGGAAGTTTGCTAGGATAAGACTTCAAATGTTTATGGGATTTTCTTAAGAATGTGAAATAATCTTCCCACTATATTGTTGTCATGTAATGTACTCCCTAAGAGGTAGCTCTGATTTTTAGAACGTGTGTCTAATAGTTTGGTACAAATTAAAATATGGGTAGATGATAGCATTATTTTCAGAAAGAAGAACTTTAGTTATCTTTGAATTCCTAGGAGTTAAACTTGCTTTTGGTAGATGTGCAATGGAAAATGAGTGATGGTTTTCCTATGATACTAGGATACTAGAGACAGAAGGAAATATTCGCAGCTCTCTGTACCACCACCGACCTGAGCAATTAGAAATGCTGTAAGTCATTCTGCCTCTAGTGACTGCTTAGTGGGAAGGTGGTTTTTCAGAGACAGAGAATGTAGAGACTTGTATTGAGAAGTGTTCCTTATTGAAATGCAAGATTCATAATCTATACATCTGAACTTTGGTCATTAAAAAAGGATTTTATTTATTTTTTTTTTGAAACAGGGTCTCATTTTGTTCCCCTGGTTAGGGTACAGTAGCATCATCATAGGTCCCTGCAACCTCAAACTCCTGGCTCACACTGTTCTCCTGCCTCAACCTCTCTAATAGTTGGGACTACAGGTGCATGGCACCACACCTGGCTAATTTTTTTTAGTTTTTGGTAGAGATGGGGTCTCACTCTTATTCACACTGGTCTTGAACTCTTGAGCTCAAGAGATCCTTCTGCCTCACCCTCCTAGAGTGCTAGGATTACAGGCTTGAGCCACTATACCCAGCCAAGCAAGGATTTTTTAAATTGACAAGAAAAGTTGTGCTTTAAAATGAGGCAGGTAGATCTTGGATTAATCTTAATTGAGTCATCATAAGGAACTCCACAAATAAAGAATTGCCCTTTTATTGAAAAATGACTCCCTGGGAAAAGGTTAGTGTAGGGGGAAGAGCAAGATGGTGGCCGAGTAACAGCTTCCTTGCAACTGGGCACAGGAGTCAGTGAGAGACTTCTGGACCCGATGAGAAGGACAAAAGCAGTGGTGAACTGGCAAGTGTTTGCATGTGTTTTTTTTTTTTTTGTCTAATCCCACTGGCAGCTATAAATACAGCAGCAGTGAGATTGCAAACTGGAAAGGCCTTACCTGTGACCTGTTTTGATTTCTTTTGGATTTGGCACTCAGTTGAACTACCTTGGGAGAACTTGGGCAAGAGGGCGGAGGACTACTGAGCCGCTGAGCTGGATGGAGCTAACAGTGTTTGGCTGTGGGCCGAGTGGATCCATTGTGGGAGAACTGCCCCGCAAGCTCCATTCTCAGGGTTGCAGAGCAAGGATCCAGTGGGAGCAAGTAATCTAGTGACTGAGGCAGCCTAAAGGCAGGGACTTAGTCGCCTTAAAGCATTGGCCGTCAGGGGCATAGAGTGAGACCGGTTTTGGCACACTGGGTAAGTAGTGGATAGCCACCTCAGGAGTGATCTCAGTGACAAGTGCTTTCCTGGGAAAGCTTCTGCTTGGCTAAGGTTAGCAGTTTAAAGTGCCTTTTAAGTGGGCTGAGGAGAGATTTAGGCTTTCCACCCTACAGGGTTTGAGAAATCAGCAGAGGCCTCCAGTCTCCATCTCAGACAGCCGTTATCAGCATTGTGATTAACATCTCGTACCCCAGAAGATCACCTGTTGCCCAGACAATATTCAGCAAGATATTTATACTGCTTTGTTTTTGGTTTCTTGTTTTTGTTTTTTAATTTCAACATTTTCCCTATAGATTTTTCTTTCTTTTCTTTCTTTTTTCTTCATTTTTCTAGTTTAAATATAATTTTCCATTGTTGCCTTTTTTAACAATTAGAACTTCATTTTTGCTAGTGTTTCTAGCCCTATTATTTATTTTTTTTCCCCAATTTTATCCTGTAAAGTTTTCTGTTTGCTTGTTTTGGTTTGATTTATAGAATTTTTGTCTTTCCTCTCTACTTGGTGGAGGTGGGGTACTGTGCCCAAACAGGCTAGCAAAGAGCTGCTGACCTCAAGAGAACCACCCAACCCAACACCCCTAGAGGTAAGGTTGGGTCAAAGTATCCTATTGTACACCTATATTACTCCTGTCTCCCTCTTTCTGTGCCTCTCTTCTTTTTGTCAATATTCCCTTATTCCCACCCCCTCTCCTTTCTCTTTTTTCTTTTCTTTTTTTTCTTTTTTTTTCCCCCTTATTCCTCTTCAATCTTCTCATCCTTCTGGTCCTATACCAAATGGACTCATCAAAAACCCTAGTCCAGAGGCACAGTAACTTAAAGAACAAGAGGAAGTGAAAGGAAAATTAGGGCAAGGAAACATATAAAAGAAATCACTTATGAGGAAGAATAAGCAGAAAAATCCTGGCAACATGCTAAACCAGTCCAGGGCAACACCCCACAAGGGACCATGAGGTGGCTACTGCAGAGAATTCCACCTACAAATAAATGTTAGAAATGACAGAAAGGGAATTTAGAATACTGATGATGAAAACAATGAAGGAAACTACTGATTAAGTGGAAAATAACCAAAAGGAAATCCAAAAACATAATCAAATAAGAGATGAATGATATATGAAGAGATGAATGATGAATGATATGAAGAATATAGAAAGGATATAGCAGAGCTGAAGAAACAGAAGCAGTCAATTGAGGAACTTAAAAATGAGATAGAAAGTCTCAACAACAGATTAGACCATGCAGAAGAAAGAATCTCAGAGGTAGAGGACAAAGATCTTGAGATAACTCACATAGTTAAAGAGGCAGAAAAGAAGAGTGAGAAAGCAGAATGTTCACTGACAGAATTATGGGACTTTATGAAGTGTTCAAACATATGGGTTATAGGTATCCCAGAGAGGGAAGAAGAATGCCCCCAAGGGAATGGAAGCCATACTAGAGAATATTATAAATGAAAATTTCCCAAATATCACCAAAGATTCTGACACACTTCTTTCAGAGGGATATCGGACCCCAGGTCTCCTCAACTCGAGCTTCTCCAAGACACATTGTGATGAACCTGTTTAAAGTCAAGACAAAAGAAAAGATTCTTCAAGCTGCCAGGAGTAAGTGTCAATTGACCTACAGGGGCAAATCCATCAGGGTGACTGCAGATTTCTCTAATGAAACTTTCCAAGCAAGAAGACAGTGGTCATCTACCTTTAATCTACTTAAACAGAACAATTTCCAGCCCAGAATTCTATATCCTATTAAGCTAAGCTTTAAAATTGATGGAGAAATCAAATCATTTACTGATATTACAAACATTGAGGAAATTTGCCACAACAAGACCAGCTCTACAGGAAATACTTCAACCTGTTCTACACACGGACCATCATGATGGATCAACAGCAAAGTAAGAATTCAGAAATTAAAGGATAAAACCTAACTTCCACACTGATGCAAAAGATAAAACTAAGCAATGGACTCTCATAAAATAAGATGAATAGAACACTACCACACTTATCAATTATCTCAATAAATGTGAATTGCTTGAATTCCCCACTGAAGAGGCATAGATTGGCTTACTGGATTAAAAAACACAAGCCATCCATTTGCTGTCAACAGGAAACACACCTAGCTTCAAAAGACAAATTAAAACTCCAAGTTAAGGGTGGAAAGACAAATTTTCAGGCAAACGGAATTCAGAAGAAAAGAGGAGTTGCAATCTTATTTTCAGATACATGTGGATTTAAAGCAACTAAAGTCAAAAAAGAGAAAGATGGTCACTGTATATTGGTCAAGAGAAAAATACAACAAGAAGACATTTCAATTCTAAATATTTATGCACCCAGTTTAAATGCTCCCAGATTCTTAAAACAGACCTTACTTAGTCTCAGCAAAATGACATCCTATACTACCATAATAACAGGGAACTTTAACACTCCTCTTATAGAGATGGACATATCTTCTAAACAGAAATTAAATAAAGATATAAGGGACTTAAATGAGACCCTAGAGCAACTGTTTTTGATACATGCATATAGAACACTCCATCCCAAAGATAAAGAATATACATTCTTCTCATTGCCTCATGGAACATTCTCCAAAATTGATAATATCCTAGGACACAAAACAAACCTCAACAGAATCAAAAGAATTCAAATTTTACCTTGTATCTTCTTAGACCACAAGGCATTAAAAGTGGAACTCAATTCCAACAAATACATTCAACCCTGCACAAAGACATGGAAATTAAACAACCTTCTGTTGAATGACAGTTGGGTGCAGGAATAAATAAAAGAGGAAATCATTAACTTTTTTGAGCACAACAACAATAAAGACACAAGCTACCAAAACCTGTGGGATACTGCAAAAGCAGTTTTGAGAGGAAAATTTATCACGTTAGATGGCTACATTCAAAAAACAGAAAGGGAGCGCATCAACAAACTTACAAGTCATCTTATGGAATTGGAAAAAGAAGAGCAATCTAAGCCTAAATCCAGAAGAAGAAAAGAAATATCCAAAATTAAATCAGAGATCAATGAAATTGAAAACAAAAGAATCATTCAGAAAATTAATGAAATAAGGAGTTGGTTTTTTGAAAAACCTTTGGCCAGACTAACTAGAAATAGAAAAGTAAAATCTCTAGTAACCTCAATCAGGAATGATAAA
>NW_003852437.1:14090803-14200536 GCF_000181295.1 Otolemur garnettii | reverse complement strand
CTTTCAACAAAAAAATGCCCTGGTCCGGATGGCTTCACACCAGAATTCTATCAAACCTTCAAGGAAGAGCTTATTCCCATACTGCAGAAATTATTCCAAAAAATTGAGGAGGAAGGAATCTTCCCCAACACATTCTATGAAGCAAACATCACCCTGATACTAAAATCAGGAAAAGATCCAACTAAAAAGGAGAATTTCAGACCAATTTCACTAATGAATATAGATTTAAAAATTCTCAACAAAATCCTAGCCAATAGATTACAGTTTATCATTAAAAAAGTCATACATCATGATCAAGTAGGCTTCATCTCAGGGATGCAAGGCTGGTTTAACATACGCAAGTCCATAAATGTTATCCACTGTATTAACAAAAGCAGAAGCAAAGACCATGTGATCCTCTCAATAGATGCAGAAAAAGCATTTGATAAAATCCAGCATCCTTTTCTAATTAGAACACTGAAGAGTATAGGCATATGTGGCACATTTCTGAAACTGATCAAAGCTATCTATGAGAAACCCATAGGTAATATTTTACTGAATGGAGTAAAACTGGAAGCTTTTCCTCTTAGAACTGGAACCCAAGGTTGTCCTCTGTCATCATTACTATTCAACATGGTGCTAGAAATTCTAGCCAATGCAATTAGGCAAGAGAAAGAAATAAAGGGCATCCAAATGGGAGCAGAGGAGGGCAAACTCTCCTTCTTTGCTGATGATATGAGAAAGGAAATAGCAGAGGATATTAACAAATGGAATAACATACCATGCTCATGGCTGAGAAGAATCAACATTGTTAAAATGTCTATACTTCCCAAAGGAATCTACGTATTCAATGCCATCCCTATTAAAATACCAACATCGTACTTTCAAGATTTGGAAAAACTGATTCTGTGTTTTGTATGGAACCAGGAAAAAACTCGTATAGCTAAGGCAGTTCTTAGTAATGAAAACAAAGCGAGAGGCATCACCATACCAGATTTTAGGCTGTACTACAAGGCCATAGTGGTCAAGACAGCATAGTACTGGCACAAAAATATGGAGATAGACATTTGGAATTGCATAGAAAACCAGGAAATGAAACTAATATCTTACAACCACCTAATCTTTGATAAACCAAACAAGAACATACCTTAGGGGAAAGACTCCTTATTCAATAAATGGTGTTGGAAGAACTGGATATCCACATGTAAAAGACTGAAACTGGACCCACAGCTTTCTCCACTCACAATAATTGATTCAAGATGAATAAAGGTTAAATTTAAGACATGAAACAATAAAAATCCTCAATGAAAGCATCAGAAATACACTGGAAGATATTGGCCTGGGGAAAGACTTCACGAAGAAGACTGCCATGGCAATTGCAATAACAAAATAAACAAATGGGACTTAATTAAACTGAAAAGCTTCTGTGTAGCTAAGGAGACAACAACCAAAACAAATAGACAACCTACACAATGAGAAAGGATATTTGCATATTTTGAATCAGACAAAAGCTTGATAAGTAGGATCTATAGAGAACTCAAATTAATCCACGTGAAAAAAGCCAACAATCCCATATATCAATGGGCAAGAGACATGAATAGAACCTTCTCTAAGAAGACAGATGAATGGCTAACCAACATATGAAAAAATGCTCATCATCCCTAATTATTAGAGAAATGCAAATCAAAACCACCCTGAGATACCATCTAATCCTGGTGAGAATGGCCTATGTCACAAGATCTCAAAACTACAGATGCTGGTATGGATGTGGAGAGAAGGGAACACTTTTACACTGCTAATGAGACCTCAAACTAATACAATCTTTTTGGAAGGAAGTATGGAGAATCCTCAAAGAACTCAAGCTAGACCTCCCATTTGATCCTGCAATACCATTACTGGGCATCTACCTAGAAGGAAAAAAATCCTTTTATCATAAGGACACTTGCACTAGATTGTTTATTGCAGCTTAATTTACAATCGCCAAAATGTGGAAATAGCCTAAGTGCCCACCAACCCAGGAATGGACTAACAAGCTGTGGTATATGTATACCATGGCATACTATTCAGCCATTAAAAATGGAGACTTTACAGCCTTTGTATTAACATGGATGAAAGTGGAACACATTATTCTTAGTAAAGCATCACAAGAATGGAGAAGCATGAATCCTATGTACTCAATTTTGATATGAGGACAATTAATGACATGGTGGGGTGTGGGGGAAAGGGAGAGCAGAGAGAGAAAGAAAGAGGGAGCGGTGGGGAAAGGAAGAGCAGAGAGAGGGGAGGAGAGAGGGGGTGGGGTCTTGGTGTGTGCCACACCTTTTGGGGGCAAGACATTATTGTAAGAGGGACTTTACCTAACAGATGCAATCAGTGTAACCTGGTTTCTTGTACCCTCAATGAATCCCCAACAATAAAAAAAGAAAAAGAAAAATGACTCCCTGATAACACACACTGGCTCTTATATGATGTCTACGTACTCTAGTCTAATAAAAAAATTATGTCTAAAATAAAATACAATCTAGTTAATATTCTTAGTATACAAATACTTTGGGGCTAAGTGCAGTGGCTCATGACTATAATCCTAACACTTTGGGAGGCTGAGGCAAGAAGATCTCTTGAGTTCAGGAGCTCAAGACTAGCCTGGACAACATAGGAAGGCTCTGTCTCCACGAAAAATAGAAAAATTAGCCATGTGTGGTGGTACACACCTGTAGTCTCAGTTACTCAGGAGGCTGAGGCAGGAGGATCACTTGAGCCCAGGTGACTGAGGTTGCAATGAGCTGTGATCACACCATTGCCCTCATGTCTGGATCAAAGTAAGATCCTGCCTCCAAAAAATGAAAAAGTTAAAAAATTAAAATAAAAATAGTCTTGTGCTGACTATATGCTTAAACTTCCTTACTGTACTAGATAATAATTTTTAGATAAAGAAATTATTATTGAAAACATTTAATAATATGGTATGTATCTGTAATACATGTAAATTTCTTATACTTAGGAATTTTCATGGCAATATAAATGATCCTAAAAATGTAATGTTATTAATGAAGATATCTTAGTTTTCAAAATTATAAGCAAAAATTAATAATGACATATTTACATTATGCTTTACTTAAAACCAAAGACTAAGATAATGGTGATGATGCTAGATTCTGGGAAGTTAAGTTTTCCCAAGGGTTTATTAAATTATTACCTGAATGGTATCCTGACTCCTACAGCCCAGTGGGTCTGGGCTGATGGATCTGACCGATGTGTGTCAGGAGGAACTTGCTGGTGAACAGAGTGGCCCCCATGAGCTAGCGCTAAAGGAGACCAAGCCTCCCAGTCACAAAATGAGTTCTAAATCCACACTTCCTTTTCCATCCTCAAGGCAAACGTGTGTATGTACCATTCTCCCTTCTCCAGACACACTGTAGATACTCCCTTTGTGATTTGTTTTCTGCTTCTAAGTTGTCCACATTGTGGATTTTACTCTGATTCAAAGTGACAAGCTCCTGGGGTAGGGGTGCACAAGCCATTGGTGGGAGCCTCGCGCAGCCCAGGGTGTGTCAGGTGTGATGTTCTGGTTAATGGTGTGAATGACTGAAGATTTGGAAGGAAGAGTATAATAAGAGCAAGGCTTTATTGGGTGCTTAAAATGGCCAGGCACTGATGCTAGCACTGTACATGTATAATAGTAATACATTTAATTAAAGCACCATAGTTAAATAATAGTTACTATATGATGAATGCTGATATTGTTCCCATTTTACAGAGGAAGGAACTGAGAACTAAGACAAGTTGCCCAAATTGCCCATCTTAACTCAGTAAGTCATAGGACGATATTACATTGGGACCTCAAACCCAGGCAGTTTGGCTTCAGAATACAGGCTAAAATATTCTCATTCTCATTCCCTCAGAATACAGGCTACATTCTCATTTTTACAATGTAGAGTTTGATTTTCTTACATTTTAAGATTGTGAGGAGAAAACAATATGAGACAATGTCTGAGGGAGGAATAAAAAGGTTCATCCCTAAAACAAGATAAGAAGTCAGGGAGTGACTGAGGAGGGGACGGAGGAAAGCAATTACAAAATATGCCTCTTCCTTTCTCACTTTCTCTCTCTCATTCTCTCTCTAGCAGGAAGAAGAAGTGAGCAGAGAAGATAGAAAAGATAAGAAACGTTATCTTTTACACTCTTAATGGAGAGCAAATTTCAAATATAAATGATTCAAAATCCATTATATCAAACTGAGAAAAAGATTTTCAAGCACTAAGCCATATGCTAAGTTCCCAGACAGGTCAAATTCACATCCACACCTAACGGGTACAATGCCCATCATACGGGGGAAGGGCACACTTATAACATTGACTCAAACTGCACAACAAAAGCTTCATCTGTAAACAAAACTTGTATATCCCTGTAGTATCCTGAAATTAAAAAAAATTCATATCCACTGTGTTTAATCTTAGCAATTTGGTTTGAATCAAAAATAGCGTCCATGGTAAATAAACACAAAAACTGGAAAATGATTTAAAGCAACATGCAAAATGTTCCTTATAAGCTTAATTACCATATATCTAAACACATTAATGTAATTTCGGGGAAGGTTTTGACATGGAAGTTAAGTGTGTGCTATACCCAACCTAGTTTATTTAGTGTAAACTTCCAACATAAAGACACACAGCTTTTAAGCTTTTTACATTGTTCTATGGTGAAGATGTTTATTTGTGCTTTAGTTATGAGTCTCTCCTTGTCATTTCAACACTGAAAGGACCAAGTACAAGCAAAATGGCAATGATTTGCTCTGCCTTAAATGTATTTTAAGATAAGCAGAGTTTTTCCTTTGCTCTGGTTAAAAAGAAAAAAAAAAGTAATCTTTCGGTGTTATTAATAGTATTCCAGGCACTTCTGGCAAGCCTAAATGTTAAGAATGATAGAATGGAGTATTCTGAAGATATGACGTTAGTATTGTGTTGGGCAGGGAACCGAGGAATGTCTGCATCATCTGCCAGACCAATAAATCCTCCCTGGGAGAGATGTGTGTACAAGAAAATGACTGGTAAAACCAAGCGTTAATTCTTGGTATTATTAGCTAGTCTAATTATTGCCTAATGCAGTGAGTTAAGAGGAATAAAGCATAAAAGTGCTTTTCTTTTTATTGCAAGTAGGAACAGTCGCACAAAACCAGAGCAGAACAGGTGTGAGCTTTGTCTACTGCGACCCTGAAGACCCAACCCAAGCCTCAGACCTCACCACTGTAACATAGGAAGCCATCGATCCAAAGCACAGCCATCAATCCCGGAGGAAAAGGTGGCCGAGAGACAACGTCCCAGACAGGACAGCAGCCCTTGTTTACTCTTACTCCGACATAAGTTAACATTTTCAAGACAAAAAAAAAAAAAAAAAGTGGCAGAGCTGGATAGAGCAGTGTTAGATTTCTCACCACTCTGTAGGAATAAGAAAACCAGGTAACTGCTGAGTGCTGTGACGAAAATAAAGCCGGCTAAGGTGGTCAGAAGTGACAGGGCGGTGGCGGCTATTTTGATATCAGAGACAGAAAGGGTCTCAGGAAAATGACATTTAAGTGGATAACCTAAACTACAGGAAAGAATAACTCCAGGTAAAGGTGTGGGAAGAGCGTTTCAGAGGTGAGACTGCGGAGTACAAAGGCCTCCATTCTGGAGGCGAGCGGCGAGTGTCAGAAGCGCAGCAAGTCCCGCGTGGGTGGAGAGGGCTGCAGAAGAGGCGAGGGCTGGGAGCTGAGCCTGCAGGGAGGGAAGGCGGAGGCCAGACAGCGCCGTGCGGCGAACCTTGGTTTTATTCTTTCATGGGAAGCTACTGGCAAATGTGACGTGATGAGAAGGGACACATTTGTTTTCGGAAGATTACTCCGATGGTTCTGCTGAGAATAGGTTTCAGGAGGCCAAGAATGGAATGTGGGAGACCAATCCAATAAGGAGGAAGTTCTTGTATTTATTTCAGAGATGGTGCTGGCACAGACTAACCATCCAGCCTGGGGATGGGACGCCTCTCTTGAGAGCCAAGTTTAGTGAAGTGTCAGAGACATCCTGCCAACATCATTGTGTTGCTGTTTTGCTAGTTGTTGGCCACTAGGTAGTCCCGTGAGACCAATGAAACGATCATTTCAGTCCCCTAAGGGCTTCCATGAATGCCCGCTTAATGTCACCTCCAGAAGCTTCTAACAACATCTATGTGGGTTATGAATATTCCCCCCAAGGTAACACTATACAGTATCTCCAATTGTCACCTTCTATCTTATTTTCAATCTAGATTTATTTATGCTCTAATTCTGTGCATATTTGCAAGAAAGAATTATACAATGAACACAAGATTACAACGTGGCCTGAGTCACTCAATGCTAGCATAAATGCCTGATGTTTCCTGCTGCCCTATGAACTTTAGGATACAATCCCATCATCATCAATATCTCTACATGGGGCTGAATCTTTCCCCAACACCCTTCCCACAAATAAATCCGATCCCTAAGCAAAAGAATATTCCCTCCCTTGATCCCTGAGAGATGGAGGTTTGCACAATTAATGTCTTTACCTGCCTGTTTCTCCCCTTCTTTCATGGGACCATGTAGCAACTTCAGCAAATTACAAAACCTGATCATTCCACCTTTAAGTCTTACATAGTTTTCAATTTCCCAAAATTCAATGGAATCAAAAGCACTCAAAAACAAACAATCAAAAACATTACCAGTCTAATCCCATATTCATTCAGTACTCAACAGAAAATCATTCAAGTTCCACTACCATTATGCAATACCTTTTCTAGAATAAGAGCCCGAGACATCCTACAACAGCCTCTCATCAAACTCAGAATAAAATGACTCCAGACCATAACCTCATCCTTCCCACTACTCTCCTCACTCCCTATCATGGCCTCTCTTGAGGCACGTGTGGCCATACATAGGGTGGCCAGTTCCTTCCAGTTTGTCCAGGACTTTAGCATTAAAAGTCCTGTGTGCTGGCAACCTGCTCAATCCAAGGCAAACTGGCATGGTTGGTCACCGACCATTGGCTTCCTTTTTTTCCCTCATACAGACAGGCAGGTTTCCCTACATGGAGCATTCTTCTAGCCCAAGCCTCCATGGCTTACTCCTTCTCACCGTTCAGTGCTCCATTCAAATAAATATTTTCAAAAGGGCCATCCCTACCCACCTATACCGTTTGTGGAAGGAGCATTTGTCAATATCTAACATTGTACCTTTTCTTGTCCATTTAGTTATTTACTTTATATCTCCTCCTCTGGCACGGAACAGGAAGTGCCCATGTGCACCTTCTCTGCGGCAGCCCCGCCTCCCAGAACAGTGCCTGACACATGGCAGGAGCTCCAAAAACACCTGCTGAGTCAATGAATAATTTCCGTATTCTGTGCTGATCTTTATGTCGTAAACCACTGACATTACACTCATTCATACCAACACAAACAGCGGTTGGGTTCATTCATTCATGCAACAACTTAAAATTTCAGAATTAGTAGCATTTTATGGAGTCTGGCAAGCTAGTGAGGGAAGCCACTGGATTCAGGAGATCCATGGTAACTGCAGATGGGCAAGCCATTTTGATGATTTAAAATTGTACTTACTGAAAAGGTCGCTTCCATCATGTCCTTTTGCAACTACTACAGCATGACTCACCTTCCCCTTTGTAGCATGAGTCAGTTCTTCATCTTTAAAATGGGGTGCCATCTTCCACAAATATTGCCTGTGGTCCCGCATGGGGCAGAAGGCTTGCCATGTCCGTGAAACCTTATCCCAAGCACGCACCGTACCAGATGTCTCGAACACATTCTGGCAGCTTCTTCCAAACCCAGGTTCTTATCTGTGATTTCTAATTCTAAGGTTTTCCAAAATAGAATCGCTCCCATCCCCCTTACCCTCAGATCCTTCATCTCTAGTTACCGTACCATGCCATTGGGAAACCTTCCCCCCTCACCCACCCCAAGGTTCCTA
Source organism: Otolemur garnettii (assembly GCF_000181295.1). NCBI lineage: Eukaryota > Metazoa > Chordata > Mammalia > Primates > Galagidae > Otolemur > Otolemur garnettii. Next base: position 14,192,588 of record NW_003852437.1, on the reverse strand, counting down.
CCTAGGATTTCAGCACTCGAGTCACTATTAAACAGCCCTGTACACCATAAGGATGGTAAATGATTTTGCAACTCTCATAGAATATTAGGCATGAGTAGGTGGGATACAAATAGGCCCCTTTTCACCTTAAGTTCTACTTTTAGGTTGCCAGGTACACAAGACTTGACAACTTGAAACTTTCTTTAGCAATGGGCAGCTGACCTCATTTAAAAGACTAATGGGGTATAATGAACACTATTTGTGTGATGGGCACATTAAAAGCCCCAACTTAAAACATTATAAAAGGTATTTATATAACAAAACATTTATACTTTCTTAATATATTGGGGGTGAAGCATATGTAAAAAAATATAATTAGAATAAATCTCTCCCAGGCCAGCTTCTCCTTAGCCCTAGAGATGAACAAAGAGTAAGGGTAGGGAGAAACAAAAGGCATGGGGATCGAATGTCGACATCCTTGTGCTTCCAGAGGCTTCTCAAACAACTCTGCCAAGGAGGTAGGTGGACCCCTGAGTGTAAGTGAATTAGAACACCCTATTTTTAAATAGGCACAGGAATCTGGCTACAGAATGTTTGCTGTGCAGTCTCCTGGAGTGACTAAGTGGGCAGGCATCTCCAGGAGCCCTGCCAGGACAGCCCTGCCTGGGAGAGACACGGCCCCACCTCCCAGCCTCTCCCCACCGCCACCCTCTGCCTGCCTTCCTGCCACCGGGTGTGCAGTAACCCAGAAGCCGCAGGGAGTCTATCAGAAGTGCCCTCAGATCCACCAGTGGTTGTGAGAAAAAGCTAAGTATGAGAACCAGTTTATTTCCAAATTCTGCCTTTCAAAACCATGTTTCCCCCTGAAATACATGCTCCTTGTTGGAAGAGGAGGATTGTGACACTGGTTTGCTGCTTGTGAAAAATGCCAAGGTGCACGACTGTCACTTTTAGAGATCGGGCACACTTTCGGAGAGGGCAGAGCTTCCTGTGTTTGGGAAGTGGGCCTCTCTACCTGGCAAAACTCTGACATTTCAAACGGGGAACTCAGTCTCCTTTCTGTTTTCCCTCTCAACAGACCTCAATCCTCTTCAACACCGGGGGCTTTGGTCTGGGCCTCAAGAAATGAAACATATTCCCCAACGTGTTTTCTTTCTTTTTTAATAAAAATATCAAAGGCATACTTACCAGTGGCTGAGGAGGGAAAGCTGCGGCAAAGGCTATTTTTTAACTGGAACATGCCCCGTGTTGTGCCACACTCATCCCGGGGCGGCGGAAGATTGATGGCTGGACATGTGGAGGGAACTGCCACTGATTGAAATCAGACAACTGCAAGCTGCTCGCGGGAGCCCAGGGAGCCCACTTTAACCGCAGCCGGCCGGTCTTAGCACATTTGGACTGGGCTTCTCCGTTGCCATGGGCACTGCCGGGCCCAGAGGAGCTGGGTCCGGCCTGGGGGCCAAGGGCAGAAGGAAAGGCTGGGACAGGCTCCAGGAGGCACACCTCTCTGTGCCTGTCTCACCTGCACACGGCAGGACAGGACACACCTGTCAGCGACCCACACAGGCCTTAGGATTGCAGAAGAAAAATAATCAGTCCACTTTTACAAGCAGAGTAAAGAGGCAAAAATGATAAGGCCCATTGTTTCCCTGGCTGAAACACCCTTAAATTTTGTGCACAATTCCTTTATTTGCTTTTCAACAGGGCAGGGGCTGGGGAGGACAGAAGTCATGGGAAATTGTCAGTGTATTACTTAGTACCCATCAGCAGCATCCAGCCAGAGTTCAGCGTTGTTAACAATTGTGCAGCTATGCACTTGAACTGAGACATTTTTATTTCATTAGGGGTGTCAGTTTACAGCCATTAGCTAAGCAGATTGGCCAGGACCAAAAGGCCTTTTTTTTTTTTGCGTTATCACCAGATCTCTCTTCTATTATTCAGGTCTTTAAAAAAAGAGAGAGAGAGAGAGGGCGGGAGGCGGCTTTCAGTACATTATGTTTTGTGGCTCATCTCTATCCTCCGGGCCTGAGCAGTCAGTCTAAAACGAGTTTTATTAGAAATCATTATTTAGATTCCAGCCCAGGAGCACATCGATCGCCTGTGTATAATGGTTCCCAGATCACGGAAAGTAGCACAGAGGGTCTCCACTGGGCCGACATAATGTCAGTGACAATTCATTTTTTTGCCAGTTAGGATGCTGGTTTAATATCCTGAAAAAGGCACTTAACACCACCCTTTCATAACATCTGTCAGGGCCCGTCCACTCGCTTGTTTCTCACACTGTGGGCTCCCAGGCAGCTTGGGGCCTTTCTCTAAAACATACTTCTCTCAGAGGCCTCGAATTCCTCCGACATTCAACCACCCCCAGCCTCGGGGCCCAACACTCACAGACCAGCTGTTACAACTTTCCAGGACACTCCTAAATTTTCTAAATGTGTGTCATGTAAAAATAAAATTTAGGACGGTGAATGTTTAAGAGCCTTGTATGTGTAGAATATAACTCATAGGTGTCTCGGGCCCATTATTTCCAGATTCTTCTATTGTTCTCTCAGTTTCATCTTGGTCTTCAGAACAATTCAGCAGGAATCTCGAGGCTTGAGATTTAGGTCAAGCGTTTTGTTTTTTCTCCCATTTTTCCTTGTTTATTTCAAAAAGTCTCCTCATTTGAAATGTTTCTTAAAATATGAAAATGTTGTAAGAAAATTGTAAGATACTCTCCACCTGGATTTAACACTTGTTGGAATTTTGTCTTTTCATGGAATTCATTCTCTGTCACACTCACACACACTCAAACACATTCACACACTTATACATGATGCCTGGCTAGTTTTTCTATTTTTAGTAGAGACAGAGTCTCACTTTTGCTCAGTCTGGTCTCAAACTCTGGAGCTCAAGCAATCCACCTGTCTCAGCTTCCCAGAATGCTAAAATTATAGGCATGAGCCACTTTGCCCGGCCTGTCTCCAAAAGGTTTTGGTAACTATTTCCACCCACCCAAACCAAAACCTAGTGAAGATTCACAGTTGCATTTGGTTGGTTTTTACCAACTTTTAAAAAGAGTTTGAAAAGACTTACCAACTTTTTAAAAAGAGTATAGGTCAGTCGACTTCTAGAACTCCTTTTTGTTTTTTTGACAAACTTTGTAACTGAAATAATACATACAGAAAGTACACAAATCTTAAATGAACTGTTTCATGAATTGTAAACAGTGAACACACCTGTGTAACTTCTCCCCAGATCAAGACATGGAATATTAGCTGGACCCATGAGCTTCACTTAAGCGCCCTCAAAGCCTCACTCAAGCCCCCTCCTGGTCATTGTCCTCAGCAAAAATTTGCCACTATTCTGACGTCTATCACCATACATGAAGTTTACCTTCTTTTCTTCATTCAAACTATGTTCACTTAGCACCAACAGGGCGTCTACTCCAGCTGGAATCCTAATGAGATCTCATTAAGCACTTGCTGTATCCAGGTTGACCGACTCATCTATTTCAGAACCCTGGTATAAATCTCTCCTTAAAAGTAATTATGCAAATGCATTTAATCTGCATAAACCAGTGGAAAAAAATAAGTGACTTTTTCCCTCGAAGTGCCAATTTTATCATGGTGTTCTTTATAATTTCTTTTTTGTTTTATTTTGTTTATTATCCAATAGCTCAAGTGAGGTCTAGATCTGAAATTTATTTATTTATTTTTATTGAATAATAGCTGTGTACATTAATACTTTTATGGGGTACAGTGTGCTATTTTTATATACAATTTGAAATATTTTCATCAAACTGGTTAACATAGCCTTCATGTCATTTTCTTAGTTATTGTGTTAAGACATTTATATTCTTTATTTAGAAAGATTCACATGTACCCTTATAAGATGAACTATAGGAAAGATCCCACCAGTCACCCTTCCTCCACTCATCCTCCTCCCTCCCCTCCCCTCCTTCTCCCCTTTCCCCCTATTCTTGGACTATAATTGGGTTATGACTTTCCTATGAAAGCTATAAGTTAGCTTCATAGTAGGGCTGAGTACACTGGATATTTTTTCTTCCATTCTTGAGATACTTTGCTAAGAAGAATATGTTCCAGCTCCATCCATGTAAACATGAAGGAGGTAAAGTCTCCATCTTTCTTTAAGGCTGCATACTATTCCATGCTGTACATATACCACAGTTTGTTGATCCATTCTTGGGTCGATGGGCACTTGGGCTTCTTCCATGACCTTGCAATTATGAATTGGGCTGCAATAAACATTCTGGTACAAATATCTTTGTTGTAGTGTGATTTTTGGTCTTCTGGATATATACCTAATAGAGGAATTATAGGGTCAAATGGCAAGTCTATTTTTAGTCCTCCAAGTGTTTTCCAGATACCCCCTAGGCAATCCAAGCAGCATCAAAAATACACTACTGGGACCTCATCAAACTAAAAAGCTTCTGTACAGCCAGGAACACAGTAAGCAAATCAAGCAGACAGCCCTTTACAATTTTTTTTTAAAAACCTATGATGTCGTTAGTTTTAATATTGTTTCTCATTTGGATAATAGCATATAGAGTTATTTTCTTGGTTGCATTGGACTTGTTGGCAACTTTGGAGTTTTTTTTTTTTATATATATAAGAATAAAATCTTAAGAAATCTAGACCATAAGATGACTCCTAAAAGTTCTCTTTAGAGAATTAGACTATAAAACAGAAAGATATTTACTAAATGGAATAAATCATTATGTTATTAGCAAAAAATTTGTTACATAGAACAATTGAAAACAGCTTCTTCATGAATAAGCAATGAAAAAATACCCCATACAGCCACAGCCTTCATCTAAAGCCATGGCTCCTCTCTGATGATTGACTTTGCCAAGAAATAAAGAATTATTTGTGTTTTTCAAAAAGCTATATTCTGTATTCATAATAATTGTTGAATCTCTTAATAACACATGAGAAAACATGAAGGGGACATTTTATTTAAAATTTTGATATCAAGAGATAACATGATTTTTAAACATCCATTTTCTATTTATAGCACATGTGTAACCAACCTTGCCAAACATTATTAGTGTTTTAACTACAACTATAACTGTACTTGGGAAACTAGCTTGTAACACAAAGGGAAAAGCTCAGTTGGCTTAGGTTCACTCATAGTCTTTGCTTGAGTATAAATTAGAGTAAATTACAGTATTTAAGAACTGGACAAGAGTCATCATTTTCATCATCAGATTTCAGATGAAATAGAGGCAGGTATTAGAGTTTGATGTCATGATCTTACAGTGGGTCATGAAATCTTTAAAGCAGTAAGAAGTTAGGAAGCAGAGTTCACCATCTCATTTAAGCAATGCCTCCTCAACCAGTTAGGGAGTTTAAATAATTTCCAACTTAACCCTGGTAGCAACTATGACAAATCCCATCAAATCATTACACATTGCCCACCCATCTAACCCAGCTCATTTCTGACATTTGTAGAAATCTCAATAAGGCTGCATTTTTATGAATAGCTCCCTCAACTGTTCTCATTGGCATCTTCATTCTCTTTAAATAGACTGTTAACTGATTTCCCTAAGAAGTTATGAAAGCTATAACCAAATAGCCTAAGAATAAGGGGAGGGGGGAGGGAGAAGGGAGGGGGGAATGGGTGGAGGGAGGGGGTTTGGAGGGATCACTTCTGAGGTTTACCTCATAGGGGTACAGGTGAATCTTCCTAAGAGTAGAATGTGAATGTTTTAAAGCAATAACTGAGAAAAATGACATGAAGGCTGTGTTGACCAGTTGATGGAAGTATTTCAGATTACATGTGAAAACCCCACACTGTACCCCAGAAGTGCATTAATGTACATAGTTACCATTCAATAAAAAGAAAAAAAGTTCAAAAAAAAAAAAAAAAGGAAGAAGTAATTATTAACCTCCCCTACAAAAACTTCTGAAGTAGAATTTTCAGTTTTAGCTTTGGTTAGGTAATAACAATTATATCTAATTTTAGTATTTCAGTGGAATTAGTTTTCTGTTATATGTGCAAGAGGAGAGAAGAGGAATAAAGGACAAAACAAAAATATTCCAATGGTTCAATCAAGCCTAGAAATTAAATAATACCGAGAAACAGTAGATGTCTTCACAACTCACATAATAGTCACACAGTGCAATATATTCGAAGTACTTGTAGAAAACAATGTTCCGTAGCTTATAGTAAAGCAATTAGATCCCTATTGTGATTTAATATGAAAATTTTCTCTTTAGCCATTTTATAGTAAATGTCATATTTTTAAGGATATAAAAAAACAAGTCTTTAAATATATCATAGTGAATACATTTTCTGACAAATATGCTTATTACTTTTATCAGCGGCAACTTGTTATGAAATACTAATGATAAAGAGACAAGGAATATGAATCACAAAATTGAAACAGGCAAAGAAACTCTCCTTCAAATATGAAACTGATGTTAATAGTAGCTAAGATTTACTATAAACTTCATAGAAAATATATAGTTATTTTTAAGGGGAAGTGATCTTGGAAAAATAGCCATTAACATTCTATTTTATAAGAACAAGTAATTAAAGTGGTGTGATTTTCCCAAATTCACATCAAGACATAATGGGAAATTTGATAACTAGTATTTCCTGATACACACTGCATTAGGTCTCTGAACTTTTCATCCATTGATTTTTCTTCTGTTCTATCTGCCACAATGTTTTGGTTGCAAACAATGTAAGATTTCAGCTCAGACTGGCCTAGAATAAAAAAGAATTTATTTGCTCAAGTGACTGGAGCAATTCTAGAGAAAGGATTGCTGTTTCACCTCCTTGCTTGATCTCCACATGCCCATTGTTTGCAGGCTCCTCATGTGGTTCCAAGGTATCTGCCAACAATTCCGAGCAAAGGTATTTTCTCACCAACACTGGGAGAGGAGGGAGAATGATGAAGGGAGAATCAAATTCTCTCATGTGCCCACAGGATGGGCATAAGGCTGAAAAGATTATTCTGAAAAAAGTTTGCTATCTTTATAACCAGTTTGTAATGAGCCTAGAATAAAACTGTAAGTCAAAATATAGATTTGATCAAGAGTATATCGATATTTTCTTTACTATTTTCTGTTGGTAGTTTGATGTTACCTTATTTATTTTAATATTTTATTTTATTTTATTTTAGAGACAAGGTCTCTCCCTCTATGACCCAGGCTAGTGTGCAGTGGCATTATTATAGCTCCCTGCAACCTTAGACTCCAGGGCTCAAGTGATCCTCCTGCCTCAGCCTCCCGAGTAGCTGGGACTACAGTCACGTGCCATCATGCCTGGCTAATTTTTCTATTATTTGTAGAGATGGGGGTGGTGGTGGTGGGGAGTGCCTTCCTTTTGCTCCGGATGGTCTTGAATTCTTAGGCTCAGGCATTCCTCTCATCTCAGCCTTCCAATAGGATTATAGGCACGAGCTCGACCTGACCCATAGTTGTATTTTTATGTTTTTTTTTAATCCCTTTACCTCAAAGACCCATTAAATGCCAAAACAGAAATAATAGCTGAGATTGAGAGAGATAAAAGCATCACATTTGAGTGCCACGAGACATATATATATATATATATATTTTTTTTTTTTTTAAAGAAGAAATGAAAAGAAAGGTCACCTGGATGAGCCAGTAATTAAATTTACTTAATTTGAAGTAAAATAAGAATTTACCGTCATTAAATACTAGAAGCACAAACAGTAATGAGGCTTATCCACAGATAATATCAATGATACTTTAACTAGGTATCATTGGGCAAAGTGGCTCATGCCTTAATCCTAGCTCAGCACATTTTATGCAGATTCTTGCCAGAAAATGTAATTTTTAAATCTCCTTTTCCCCTCAAAATGAAAATATCCTTATAATATTAAAGAAAATCTGATTCAATCAAAAACGAAATTATTGGCAGGAAGTATAGTCAGTCTTCTGTTGTTTGGTTTCTCCATCTGAGATCCAACCAACTTTGGATTAATTGTTTCTTTGTTTGTTTTTTTGAGACAGAGTCTCACTCTGTTGCCAGCCCCAGGTAGAGTGGTATGGCTTCATAGCAGACAGCAACCTGAAGCTCTTGGGCTCAGGTAATCTTCTTGCCTGAGTCGCCTGATTAGCTGGGACTATAGGCCTGCACCACCACACTGGGCTAGTTTTTCTATTTTTGGCAGAGACAGGGTCTTGCTCTTGCTCAGGCTGTTCTCAAACTCCTGAGCTCAATCAATCCACCTGCCTTGACCTCTGAGAGTGCTAAGGATTACAGTCATGAGCCACCACGTCTAGCCAAAAATATATATTTTATAAAGACAGACATTATAACAATAAAAATAATGCAAAATTTAAAATACAGTATTAACTATTTTTATAGCATATACGTTGTATTTGGTATTAAGAGATGACTTAAAGAATATGGGGGGATGTGCATAGATGGTTTGCAAAGCTGATACCATTTTACATCAGAGATTTGAGCATCTTTGGGTTATTGTGTCAGAAGGAGTTCTGTAACCAATCCCTTGAGGATGCCAGAAACAACTGTATTTTAAATGAAATAATTTCTCAGTCTTAGATTCTCGAGCCTACTCTAACACCTCACTATCTTCAGAAGAGAGCCACAAAATAATTAAAAATATGGAAAGGTGAAAAGACTTTCTAAAGAGGAACTGTCATGGAGGATATTTTTAAGTTATTTTTATCTACCATTTCCATCCAAAATCATTCCCCAAATTGGACTTATCACAATTTCCTGCTGTATCCATGCCATGATATTAGGGTCACAGAAATCTCATGAGTCACAGAATAGTTTAACTTTTTTAATGCTAACTTTTCAATATAACCCATTTTCTCTAAGAGCATTTTTGAGGATGTATTTTAAAAATTGTCTTGGTTTAGCTCTAAGGTATTTTTCTAAAACTACGCAATCTGACCAGTATCTCTTCGTCACCCCCTCCCATTCTTTAACTCCTTGGTTATTTGGCTTTCAACTTCAAACGCTTAATGGAATCTGCTCTTGAAAATCTCCAGGCACCTACCTACCAAATTCCAGGGCTTTTCCTTTATTTCCATCCTCCTCAACTTCTCTACAGTACAGTGGTCCTCCAGTGAGCTCACAGACTGCACGGTTCTACTGTGAGGCTAATGTTTGTAATTACTGCAGTAGCGGGTAACACTGAGGATGTGAAACTCTCCTCTCTCCACCCTGGACACTGTGCCATGGTTCTTGTGCTACAATTCTAATTACTTCCCTGTCCTTTTCGCCTCTCACCTCCCTAAATCTTATTTGCATGTCTTCTTAATCCACACTCAAATCCTTACAAATCCTCTTCCAAGTCAGTATCTTTAGCTCCAATTTGCATTTCCTATAATGGGCTAAAACTAGCCACTTGAACCTCTCAAGTTGAAAGTCATCATTTCTTTACTCATGAAACCCATTTCTTCCCCCTTTCCAAATAGCTCATCTTCTCAATTTTTCTGTTTCTTTTCTTTTCTTTTACTTCGGGCAGGGGTGGGGGAGGTGGAGGGTTGGTGGAGTAGGGATGGGGACAGAGTCTCACTCTGTTATCCCAGGCCAGAGTGCCAGAGTATCCAAGCTGAGCTCAGCAGAGGACTCTGTAGATGACTGACAGGCCAGAGCAACTTCAGACCCTGGGTTCAAATAATCCACCTGCCTTCACCTCCCGGGTAGTTGAAACTACAGTCGTCTGCCACAAAACCTGGCTAATTTTTCCATTTTTAGTAGAGAAAAGGTCTCTGGCTCAGGCTGGTCTCAAATTCCTGAGCTCATGCGAGCCTCTCACCTCTGCCTCCTGGGGTTTTAGGATTACACAGGCATAAGTCATGAGGCCTGGCCTTGATTTTTCTTTAAAGAAAAAATATTTTAAGTAATAATTATACTACAATTTAATAATTTTTAAAGAACTGACATCAAAGCCTTATAAGACACACATGAAGTAAGGATTCTGAGAATGGAGCCTCAATCTCAGCATCTTTTAAAAAGCTCTGCAGGTGATACAATGTAAAGATGGAGAAATGCCACTAATCAAAATTCAGTGTTTCATGGGCACACTTTATTTTTCCTCCTTCTCTTTCAAATGCCAACTATACAAATCCTGCATCTTCTCCCAGGAAGTTTATTTCAAACACTCTTTCTCTGTTTCGTATTTTCAGATCCTTCTTTCCAGGCATAATTTGTCCTTTCCTTAAGCCTGAATAGCAATTTCTAACTTTCCCATTATAGAAATCAAAGTATGCTCTGTATTGTAGTAGCTTGTTTATCTTACGTCGTCATTGAACTGAAGCTCAAAAGTAGTGGGTCTCACACTGAAGAATGCATAATAATTGCCAGGAAGAAAATTAATCTGCAGTACATATTTCTAAGCCAAATTTTCAGAAATTCTTAATAACCTGAGTGATGCCCAGGTTATTGACATACCTGTAAGGCAATTCTGCTAGATGGTTCTAAAAAAATCACATCTTGAGAAACATTCAGACTGGAAATCTTGTGTCTTTCTCATTCCACTCTGTATGCCCAGTAACACTTTGCATATACATGGGTCACTGTGAAAGTTTTGAGACAGAATGTGCTGTGGTCCATTATTTCACTTCCAAAAACACAGTTGGCAGCTGCCTTTCTGACCCACCTGTGCAAGTTTCAATTTGCGGGGCTGATCGCATTGCAGGGAGGGCTTCAGTTGTTTCTGTCTCCACAAATTTTACGTTTCTTACTTTTGTGTATCTCAAAACTTCCCTGATGATCATGACCCACGTATAGTTGATGCTCAGTGTGTAGTGAATAATGGTGCCAACATTGGTGCTGGACTCATGAATCACCTCTCTGCACTAGAACAACTTTGAGAGTTTACCTCCGACTGGTTGTCTATAACTTCTAAGACCTCCTCAAAGCTTTCTTTGAAACTCTAGGAGAAACCACCAGCAAAGATTTTCCAGCCCCCTTTCTTACCTCACATCCCTCCCTAATGCTATTCCCATAGAAGTAGAGTTCTTCCAAATCTGTTCAGTCTTATCCATGAAATAAGTTGAAAATTTCTCACTGTGAGAAACACTTGACTTTGTTGCCATGCCAAAGTTCTCTGAATTAATCACAAAGTCCACAGATTGGAACAGTTCCACAAGTCTGGATTTTACAGTTATTTAAAGCCAAGCAGACAAGCATTGCTCAGCTCTGGAAAAGGAACTCACAGACTCTCTGAGGCATAATCAATTGGATTAGGAGTCTCTCTTCTGAAGCTGGTTTTGTAACTTTGTCCCTTCTAAATTTTCCAAGTCAGCCATCATTTTGCCTTTCAAGCCCAATTGAAGAGTAGGTGCTTTTCTCATGTGATTCAATAGGTGAAAATAATTATGATGCAATTAACAGCAAATTTAATTGACATATCTCTGTGCCAAACCCAAATGTTAAAAATTATAGACTTATTTGGCTTTCCGATTCCTTAGAGAGCAGCAAAATTGTTTTCTTTCATTTACACAAATGCTGAATGCAATGCTATGTTGTTCTTTGATATCGCTGTGGCTTAGTATGAGAATGTTTTCATTAAGGTAGAAAGCAATAAAGAAGGAAATTTGAAAAAGTTTGGCCTGATTGTATTACCACCGCTTTATCCTCCCGCATCCCTTTTAATTAAGAAAAAGCAACCATTATACAAAATCAAAGTGGAAAAACCAGGAAGCAGGAAACAGTTTTAAAGCATTGTGTTGTTTTTTAAGATTACCTAAAGAAAATATGACAAAATGAATTAAAATGTAATTATACTACTGCTATTAGTCTGAAGTCAGTTTTCTTCCCTTATTAGCAGTTTTAAAGATTTTTTTTGACCTAAAACACTGGCAATCTAAAAATCAAATAAATTTGTTTTAAGTTAGGTAGAGGTAAGACACTTGAGATGGGTGAACAGCAAGATCTCACTGGGCTCAAAGAGAGACACAAATCTAGACTCTGATGCCTTTGGAATAATTCATTGATAGAAAATATGATATAACCTGTTTCTCTTTTCTATGAAAATGCTTGGATGGTTCCCAGGATAATTTTTATCTTCAGGACACTTACTTAGAACACTAATAATAATTGGCTCTTATGTACCATGATTTCATATAAGCAGTTTATTTATTTATTTTTTACCTTATTGGTCTTGAGATCATACATTCACTTAACAAAAATTTATTTCCCCTACCGAGGAGAAAGTCAAATAGAGTGGAATCACTGCCCTCAAAGGCTCATAATCTAACTGATAAAACTAAAAAGTAAATAATTTCATTCTACCGAGGATATAATCATAGTAGGTTAAATGGGGTGTTGTGGGATTATAGAAAAAGCAGGGCCTAGCTGCTTGGGGAATTGGGGGTGGGAGGAATTTGAGAACAGCAATTTGAACAGACTCTCAAATTAACCAGAAATGATAAAAAAAGATTAGAAAAAAAGAAAAAAGAAATTAATAATCTGTTCTTTAAAAAGCATATCTTTCAGCCCAAACTGTAACTCACACTGACTTTCATTGAAGCTACTGTAGATTTGGATTAATGTTCTGGAAAAAAAACTGCCATCTATATATAAGAAAGTAAAGAAGAAAGAAGGTGGTGCTGAAACACAATGCCTATCTAATCCAGGATAAATAATCTCTACCAGTCTAACAAAAAGCTATTGTCATTTCTAATAAATTTTTGCCTAACCCAAGGTTGCAAACATTTACTCCTGTTTTTTGACATATTTGGGGTTTTACATTTATGTGTGTGATTCACTTTGAATGAATTTTTATATGTTATACCCAGTATAAATAGAACTTTGTTTATGAATATGTGGATGTTCAATAGGTCCAGAACTATTTTTTGAAAATATTGTCTCTCCTCCACTGAATTGCTCTTGTCCCTTTATCAAAAATCAGTATTCCAGCCTAATAGATATCTATCAAATGCTCCACCCAAGAGTAGCATGATTAAATACACATTCTTCTTAAGTACACATGAAATATTTTTCAAGATAGACCACATGTGAGGCCACAAAACAAGTTTCAGTAAGTTTACAAGGACTGAAACATACAAAGTACCTTCTCTGACCACCATGGAACAAAACAAGGAACCAGTAGCAGAAAGCAATATGGAAAATCCACAGATCTGTGGAAGTTAAACAACATAGTCTTAAATAACCAGTGGTCCAAAGAAGAAATCACAAAGGAAATTAGAAAATGATTGGGATGAACAAAAGCAAAAACATGACATGTTAAACTTTACGGGATGCAGCAAAAACAGTTATCAGAGGGCAATTTATAGCTGTAAACAGCTACATTTTTTTAAAAATAAATATTTCAAGTTAATAACCTAACTTTGTAGGGAACCAGAGAAAGAAGAGTGAAACCCAACAAATAGCAGAAAAAAGAAATCATTGTCCACTTAATGCTGATAAAGAGAGAAAAAAAAGAGGCAGACTGTTGTTTAGCCCTCAAGATACTGGATGTGCACTTGAAATAATGGCGTCAATATACGGACATTTTATTGTAGAGTCAAAATAAGGACAGATGTATAGCTGTTAGATATAAAGTTGACATTTGTATGTTATTTATTATGAAAGAAACTACAACTTTGGAGAACATGGATTTAACATGACCTCAAAATTTTGCACTTAGTGTTTTCACAGTACAGATGTTCACTCAAAGGCTGCATCTTATTACATAATGTACCAGTGGGGAAAATATTCATTTCAACAGTACATGGCCAATGTTATTCACCATTAAATTTTGTCAGAGCAACAAAAAGTCCCTGAAATATACCTTTGTTTGTGCATTACAAGATAGACACAAAGTTTTAATGGGAAATTATAAAGTTGTAGTAAAGTTTTTTAAAGATAAGCATGGAAAATGGCTGACTTTCAAGCTCATGAATTTAAGCAATTGTGATCTTACCCAAGGTATTTTGAATTAACATAAAAACTCCTGCACATCTGTGGGGTATAGGAGAACTGAGCCAAATTCAATTTTGTATGTATAGGGAATGATTTGTTACCGTACAGTTTCTGGGAAGAAAGAGGCAATTTTGTGTTACCGCTGATATACTGGAGAAGCTAAGTAATTATTCTAAATGAGACTGCCAGGAAAATTACTGTGAATTGTTGTCATGTGATATAAACTCTAAATAAATTTAAAACATGAAAAACAGGGTGGAGTTACATACAAATGAACAAAAGTCAGCTCTTTTCATTTATCTGTATATAATCCTATTCATACAGCAGATGATACTTAGTTATGAGCGTAACAAACTGCTAGCTGTGCCCTCCCCTCCATACCTCATCCATAACACGAGCCAAACAGAGCTCCAATGTGGCAAATCACATAATAGTGCTAGCTTGATGCCAAGTACTCGCAGAAGAAAGTGAACAAGGGACTCTAGAATGTGATAGAGACAGAGGGTCAAGGCAACAGCATTTTGTAGTTACAAAGTCTGAAGAAAAATGGTCTCTGTAATAAACAATTAGGTTTCAGGGTCATCAAGAAATCTAAGCTTAGGGACAGTTTCCATACCGTAAAAACTTGCTACCATCTGCTGTGGTCTTAACGTTTGCAGCCCCCCTCAAATTCGAATGTTGAAACTCAACCCTCCACCCCCAGAGTGATGGCATTAAGAGGTGGGTGTTCTGGGAGGTAGAACCTTCACGAATGGGGTTAGTGCCCTCAGATGGGGCTAACGAGACCAGAATTCCCCCTTCTATCACGTGAGGACATAGTGAAAAGACAGCTATCTGTGAGCCCCAAAGCAGGCCCTCATCAGACACTGCCTCTGGTGCCCTGTCCTGGACTTCCCAGCTTCCAGAACTGTGAGAAGTAAATTTCTGTGGTGTATAGCCACCTGGTATATGGTATTTTGTTATTGTACCCAGGACTGACTAAGACAGCACCCCACCCTTATGTGGATAAGCATCTTTTTCCATGAAGTGAGAAGTCATTTTATGGTATGTGATCTCTTAAACAAAAGCAAAAAGTAAAGTACAAAATAGTCTTTATAGAAAATTATGAAACTCTGGAAGACATAAACTTAGTTACATCTGGCATAGGAATACCACAGGATGAAGATATTATCACATTACATAAACACCAACAGATGATACGAGTTATCCAAATTCACTATAAGATAAGCAGGGAGGCTGAGAATTCTGGTCTTGTCTTCAGTACAAATCGGGAGCTATATGTAGGATTGGGCTGCAGTGATGATTGGCGGTGGGACTTGAAGCATCCCAAACCACAGGGCTGTCCAGAGCATGATATCCTAGGGGGACAAGGGCAGGAACAGCAAGAATCAAGTCTGAGCAGGGATATGTTTGCAGCAAGATTGTGTGTCCAGGACCAAAAGAGAAGACAGAACCAAAAGAGATGACTTTAAGCATTGTCACGGAAAAAAGGGGGACTTTCCTTAAAGAAAATAATGTAATGAAGATATGAGAAGTCCTCATTATCCCAATTCTTTTTTGTATTAATTCTAATTCCTATTTTATTAAAACCACAGAAGACTTCTTAAAATATTTTCCACTGACCTTCTTACATAAAAATGTGCTACCTTTTTTAAAATTTTAATATATTTTATTTTTACATATACATGTGATTATTAGGTTTCCACTTTTTGCCTTCACAGAATTAAAGAGGCTTAAAATCTACCAACAAGAACAATGTTTAAGATAAGGACTAGAAACAAAAACCTTGTAAAGAATGAATGAAGATAAATACATTCATAAAAGAAATCAGATGATTGCTGCAACTAAGTATTAAGCAATAATAATAATAATAATGCAAAGAAAGTAACATTCACCTTGTCAAATAAGAGTATGATATTATAGAATGCTTTGACTCTGAGGTTCAGTATAGAGTCATCAATTAACCTCTTATTTTTTTCAAAGTCTTAAAAAATAGACAACTAATATTTATAATATGCTACCTTTTTGAAATAGATTTTTATATATTTAATTTTTCATGCCCAGCTCCTAATTCAGTGTTTTATAAGCTGTAAGTGCCTGATTAAGTGATTGGTGACTTCCAATTTAGATGTTATGTAAATATGGTAGCAGTTAAATATATTCTTGGAATATCTGACTATGATACAATTCCCAGACATTATTGCCAAGTGAACAATCAGAACTACTGTTGCCAAGGATGAGGAATTGCTGAAGAGTCCCTGAATTTTAGCCTGAGAGATTGTATCATTCTTTGTAGGTTTTTTTCTCTTTCTTTTTTTTGCAGAGTCTCACTTTGTCACCCTCAGTAGAGTGCTATGGCGTCATAGCTCACAGCAACCTTAAACTCTTGTGCTTAAGTGATTCTCTTGCCTCAGCCTCCCAAGTAGCTGAGACTACAGGCGCCTGCCACAATGCCTGGCTATTTTCCTTTGGCTGTAGTTGTCACTGTTGTTTGGCAGGCCTGAGCTGGATTCAAACTCCAGCTCCAGTATATGTGGCTGGTGCCCTAGCCGCTGAGCTACAGGCATTGAGCCATTTTTTTTTTCTCTTTCAAAATTTACACTGTTGTGACTTGATTGTACAACATTTTATGTTTTTATTATTTATTTTATTACTTTTTATTATTTGGGAATCATTGAGGGCATAAAAATTAGGTTACACTGATTGAATTTGTTAGATAAACTCCTTCTTATAATTGTGTCCTTTCCCCAAGAGGTGTGGAATACACCATGAACCCCTATCCCCCTTCCTCCTCCCTTCTCCCCACTTGCTCATTCCCCTACCCCTGCCCTTCTGTTAGCTCATCTACTGCCTTCATATTAGAATAGAGTACATTGGATTCTTGCTTCTCCATTCTTGTGATGCTTTTCTAAGAAGAATGTGTTCCACCTCCATCCAGGTTAATACAAAAGATGTAAAGTCTCCATTTTTTTTAGTGACTGAATAGTATTCCATGGTATACATATGCCACAGCTTGTTAATCCATGCCTGGGTTGGAGGGCATTTCAGCTGCTTCCACATTTTGGTGATTGTAAATTGAGCTCTGAGAAACAGTCTAGTGCAAATGTCCTTATGATAAAAGGATATTTTTCTTCTGGGTAGATGCCTCGCAATATTTTCATAGTTTTAGTATTTTGTGATATTAAAAGTATATTTGGGGCAGGGCATGGTGGCTCACACCTGTAATCCTAGCACCTGGGAGGCCGAGGCATGTGAATTGCTTGAGCCAGACCCTGTCTCTACTAAGAATAGAAAAATTTGATGAATATTATTGTGAGCACCTATAGTCCCAGCTACTTGGGAGGCTCAGGCAAGAGAATCTTTTGAGCCCAAGAATTTGAGCTTGCTGTGAGCTATGATGCCACCATGGCATTCTACCTAGGGAGACAGAGTGAGACTCTGTCTCAAAAAAAAAAAAAAATGAATAGAAAGTAAAAATAAATAATCCCGCAACAGCTACCAAAAGCTTTTCTGCTAAAAGAGGTGGGGCTGATAACAAATAATCTTATTATATATTACTGGCCACACCAGAGAGGTTTTCCTAAGTGTACCGTACTGCTATTCAGGATTCCAAATACCTGTATTATTTTTCACTGATATTTATTCTATCTTATTGGATATAGAAGTTGAAACTTTCATATCTCCTAGAGAATTAGTCACAGATTTCTATTAAATTAAAAGATCACTTTCGATGCCATATTTATATTCAATATATAGCTCCTATTTTTCAGATGTGTCCCCTTAGGTATCTACAATCACTTTTGTGAAGAGGAATGACAGTCTGATGTAGAGAATGTAGAGAAAAATCTATTAAAAAGATAAATAACCAACTAATGAGAGTAGTGAGCTCTACCTGCAGTGATGGTGTACCTAGGGTGAAAGTTAGAATGCAAAGGACACTTAGAAGAATTCAAGTGTTCGGCATGTAACTCAGTAATTAATTTGTCTAACTGCCTTTGAATTTATTTCTCCCTTGAACAAACTAACGCTACTGTTCTTTTTCATCTTCTATTTCTCACATTTCCCCTTGCAACAAAGAAAGATTCAGCCCTGGCAGGTTGTCCAAATCCATTTAATTATGGTTTTGTTTTTATGGCCAGTGACCATGGATGATAATAAATATACCAATGTAAGTGCAAAACCCACTCAAGAAAATTCTCTATAATCAAGAGTTCATCTCTGAATAAATTGAGTACTTAAGCCTATATCCCTATATATTCTCCAAGTTACTCCACCTCAGAGGCAGATTATTGAATTAATGAGACCAATACTTAATCCTATATTTTCTCTAGATTAGTCAAGCTCAAAGATATATGAAGACTAACACTGAAGAAGAGTCCATCACTAACAAATCTATTTTAAAAAGGACTCTATTTAACTTTAGAATACTTTTCTTTTGCTGCTATGTTCCAGGAAAGCAGAAGTGTCTGATCACATTTCTTCAGTAATAACAATATTTGACACCTGGATGGTGTTTCATGCATCTTGGCAGCCCATACCTAAATGAACTCTGGGATCTTCGAGTGGTATTATTATCTGGGAATATACATAGCAGACAAAATTCATGAAGGTGTGCCATGCATGGCCAATGCCCCTAAATTGAATAAAATTATAATGCAGCTTGTCAGGACTCCATCTCTTTCTAGAATGGTGAGACACAACCATTTTTCTCCAGAATCACATATTTTCAGAAATGCTAGCCTATAATAAGCTTTAATGAAAAAAACTTTCCTTTTTCTTTGTAGGAAATTATAGTGATTTTTCTTTCTTGTCCATTTGAGACGTTTTGGTACTATAAAACTATTGTTATAGGTTTCAAAAGACCCCCCTCCTGAATGGCACTTGAATTGATTATTAGAAAGAATCAGAGAGAAGGTGATTCTTCATTCCTGAAGGATGAATATTTATTGGATTTAGGATATGTTCTGTGATGTGATACAAAGGTGTCATTTATGTGACTTTCAGACTAGAAGTAAGAGCATATTGGAATGCATAGCAAGAGGCCCGGACAAAAGTGGATAGCAAATATGTGCAGAGGAAGAAACAGAGTGATAGAGTCGGCAGCGTTTGGGTGACAGTGTCCAGCCTGGATCCAGATTCTAGCTTAGAATATAAACTGTCGCACCCCTAGCGCCCCTTGGGGCCTGGGCTTGATCACCGCAGGAAGGAACCAGGCATGATGCGGATTAGAAGTACAAGCTTGCAGGAGGCAGGCTAACCTTGATTGCAGGGTAGCCCTGAGCAACCTCCGCAGTAGCCTTTTATTGAGACAGTACAAGACAGGTGAGGGAAGTATTAGACAATGACTTCATGCCTAAGGATTGCCATGGACTAGGGCTTTCTCTGCAAGGAGCACCTACAGACACATTGCCCAAGGGTCCACCCCCCAGCAGCAAATCATCTTGCTCAGAGGTCGTCTGGCTCTTGGTGTCCCCTACAATAAATTAAGCTGTATCACTTGACTTTAGGAAAATAAAATTCAATTGGGAAATGAGTGGAGGGAGGTAGAATGTTATAGTTGTTCAAAACAACAACAACAACAACAACGAGTTGTCAGGAGGGTCCAGAGCTTGGGAAGAATTTTAGGAGACACAGAAGGAAATTTTCACCTCCTCTAAATCAGTAAGGACTAGCCATAGACCCAAGAAAACTAGACAAACAGCACCACTTGAGGAAGCTCAACTCAGTGGCCAGAGGCATTAATCCTAGAAAGAGAATCTGAAGAAAAGTTTTAGAAGTTTGTTTCTGAAAGTCCCCCGATTTGACAATCAAGTTGCTAAAGGCTTTGTACTTTTATCTGGCGTCAAATCAAGATAAGGCTGGACATTTCTTATTCCAAAATCAGAAACCAAGTCACCAAGGGAAAACTCGGCATGTTAATGAACTGAAACACATATTACTCATACTTCTATAAACTTCTATTGGGCTGGAAGAAGAACACTGGGGCAGTACTCAACTTTCAATGTTTATCTTTAAATTCTATGCTGTTTTGGTCTCAGGTGCGATATAAAAGAAGCCCAAATAGCCTCTGCTATAGGTCTATCTCCAGCTCAAAGGGAACGAACAGAGAGAGTAGCTCCTGTAGTTACACAGTAAGGTACAGGGTGATGTAAGTGACTGTCAGTTGGGATTTGAGACCCTTTATGGCAGTATACATACTTGTCTGTGGTGTCATTATACTAGTCTCTCTAATGTCTTAAACAAAGTAAATAATTTTGTTAAGTAGGAGGCCATTGTTACCCGATTCTCAGTACTTCAGAGATGCTCTTTTGAGGACCCTGTGGCTGCTTACCTGAGATTCCCTAAAGAAGTAACAAAATTAACGAAGCATAGTAGGCAATGCAATGGAAACTGTGTTGTGATTTCACACATTCTTAGATGCCCCTTAACTGATTTCCAATAACTTTCTCTTTTGTTGTATTTGGATAATCTCCAATTATTTGGAGTTATTATTGCTTAAAGAGATCTTGTTTTAGAGAAAATAGCCAAAGATGTTCCCATTTTGCAGAGTAAGAACACCAAGTGAAACACTAGAGGTTGGTAGCTGAGAAAGGGGACAACTGGTTCCAGCATCTATAGCCTGCAGAAGAGGAATGTGTGTTTCTGAGATGCCAAACTTAACCCCAGGCATTATCCTAGACATTCAAGTGAAAAGAGGTCAATGTTTCACCACAGAAGTTGTGTCCGACCAAGAACTCTCTGATTCGGAGGAGAAATCATGGTGTGGTAGAAGGTAATGCGGTGAGCCCAGGCCTACCTCAGAGGCATTACCAGTTCAGTGCCACGTCATGGCAATAAAGGCAGTCACATGAACTCCTTCAGCAAGTCATAATCTTTTGCTGGTAAAGGCTCTTGCCTTGATGCTGATGGCTGCTAATCAATCAGGGTGGTGGTGGCTGAAAGTTGGTGTGACTTGCAATTTCTTAAAATATGGTAACGATTATGTTTTCTGCATTAATTGACTCTTCCTTTCACAAAAGATTTCTCTGTAGTATGCATTGCTGTTTGATACCGTTTTACCTACAGTAGAACCTCTTTCAAATTTAGAATTGATTCTCTCAAATTCTACCACTGCTTCATCAACTAAGCTTATGTAATATTCTAAATCGTTTGTTGTCACGTCAATAACATTCACAGCATCTTCAGAAGTAGATTATATCTCAAGAAACCACTTTCTTTGTTCATCCATAACGAACAACTCCCCATCCATTAAAGTTTTGTCATAGGATAGTTGCACTCCAGTCCCATCTGCAGACTCCATTTCTAATTCTAGTTCTCTTGCTCTTTCCCCCACATCTGCAATCAGTGCCTCCACTGACACCCTGAACCCTCAAGGTCATCCATGTGGGTTGGAATCAATTTCTTCTAAACTCCTGTTTGTGTTGGTATTCTGACCTCCTCCCACGAATGTTTTTAAGGGCATCTAAAATGGTGAGCCCTTTCCAGAATGTTTTCAATTTCCTTTGCCCAGACTGATCAGAGGAATTACTATCTATGGCAGCTGGAGCCTTATGAAATGAATTTCTTACATGGTAAGGCTTGAAATTTAAAACCATTCCTTAATCCATGTGCTACAGAATGGGTGTTTTGTTGGAAGCCTAAAAACATTAATCTTCTTGTACATCTCCATCTGAGCTCTTAATTGATGAGGTGTATTATCAATGAACAGGAATATTTTGAAAAAGTATCTTTTTTTCTGAGCAGTAGAGCTCATCCTTGTCTCCTTCCAATACAAGGTTGTATTGTCTACATTGACAATCCATTGTTTAGCAGACCCACCTTCATCAATGATCTTAGTGAGACCTTCTGGATAACTTGCTGCAGCTTCTCCATCAGCACTTGCTGCTTCACGGTGATTTATGTTATGGAGATGGCTGCCTCCCTTAAACCGCATGAACCAACCTCTGCTAGCTTCAACTTTTCTTCAGCTTCTTCAGGTCTCTCAGCCTTCACAGAATTTGAAAGTAATCCAGATCTTTGACTGGGTTGTTTTGGCTTTAGGGAATGTTTTGGCTGGTTTGATCTTCTGTCCTTTCCTTTACAACTTTCTCCACATCAGCAATAAGGCTGTTTTGGCTTCTTATCATTCAAGTGCTCACTGGAGTAGCAATTTAAATTTCATTCCAGAACTTTTCCTTTGCATTCAAAACTTGACTATTTGGTGCAAGAGGCCCAGAGTTCAGACTATTTCAACTTTCGACATGCCTTCCTTGCTAAGCTTAATTAATCATTTCTAGCTTTTTAAGTGAAAAGTGGGTCACTCTTCCTTTTTCTTGAACACTTCAAAACCAGTGTTGGGTTATTCATTGGCTTAATTTCAACATTGTTGTGTCTCAGAATCATGAGGTACAAAGAGAGGGAGAAAAAAGGGAGAATGGCTTCTTTGTGTAGCACTCAGAACACGCACATCTACTGATTAAATCACTATTCTATATGAGTGTGGTTCATGGTCCCTCAAAAGAATTACCATGGTAACATCAAAGATCACTGATCACAGATCACCATAACTGATCTAATAATAATGAAAAGTTCTGAAATATAGCAAGAATTACCAAATTGTGACACAGAGAGACAGGAACAAGAGGATGCTGTGGAAAATGGTACCGATAGACTTGTTCAACACAAACTGCCAGAAATCTTCAATTCACATAAAAAAAAAAAAAAAACTGTGAACCACAGTAAAATGAGTTGTCTCTGTATACATAATAACAAGAATTTTATGGATGATTTACAAAATTGTTGTTGCAAACACCCACTTATCAAAGGAAGGAAAGAATTGATAGCTACATGGGAAGAGAACCAACCTTTACCACATTTTGTCTCAGCAACATTTGTGCAAAGTAGGTGATGAACACTGATTTTCAGGGAAGGAAACTGAAGCTACAAAAGGTGAGGCAATTTGTTCAATTTGAATGTAGAAAGGTGGTATATATATTCCGTGGAATAATGCTCAGCCATAAAAAAGAATCAAATTGTTTCTTTTATAGTAATATGGATGGAACTAGAGGCCATTATCTTAAGTAAATTAACTTACAAGTCAAACCCTACATGATCTCACTTATGAGTGGGAGCTAAATACTTGTACATATGGACTTAGAGAGTGGAATAATAGACTTTAGAGACCCGAAGGATGAGAGGGTGGGAAGAGGGGAAGGAGGTAAGGAATAAAAATTACCCAGTGGGTACAGTGTGCCCACTCATTGCACTGGGAGCCCAGTCTCCATAGCTATGCACTATATCCATGTAACAAACTATACTTGTACCACCCTAAGTCTGTTTTTAGAACTTTACATTTTAATTTTTCACAAATGGAAAAAAAAATTGAATTTAGATCTGTCTCTTGGGTTAGCTCTAGAGTGAAACACCAGATGTTACGGCGCTTCTTTGATATTAATTTGCATAACACTGCCTCTGCCTCATAGCCTATTAACTTGTATGACACTGGCAGACAAATGATTGCAAATAAAACCTTAGGAGAATGGTTTTGAAGTTTTGCTTTTCAGAGTCTTCAGATTGTTTGCAGTTGCCTCAGAAACCATCTTGAGCAGCAGAAAAAAAGGGGCTGAGCATACGGGACTCTGGATCGGCACCCTCATAGTAGCCAAAGAAACTCCACTTTATCTTTTTGTATATTGGGATACATATGCGATCAGGAGGAAGGTCTTCATCCCGACAAAAAGTGTGAAATGTAGATAAAAGGATTACCTACAGGCAAACAACCACCACAAAAGTTTTCAGTGGACAATACAAGCTGTTGCAGGAAAAAAAAGTGCCTCTTTTTTATTTAAAACCCGAGAAATTACAAAGGCAGGAATCAAAAAATTTATTCAAAAATATATATGCCATATCCTGCCAATTGATCATAACTTGATTTATTCTAATCACCAAAAGATACTTCTTTCCATGGGAAAAGACATATCTTTGAACAATTAGGGTAAAGCTCTCTAGAACCCCCAAACCAGTGTTTGGGTACCTGTGTGAAATGCAAGTGTGAGCCTCCAGTTGATGTCACAGCACTGGCTATAAAATGGCTAATGATTAAAAAACAGGCAATAGTAGGGAACCAGGGTACTGATGCAAGTGCTACGCAGAGAGTGCTGCTCAAACAGCCCTGCAGTGGCTTTATCTCTGTGAGTGGGTGAGGCAGAGGGAGCAGGAAGACTAAGCTTCACTTTCCTGTGCAGTCTGGCAAGATCTTCCTAACTAGGATTTCAAAAACATCTTGCAAGGAAGCTCACTGCATTTTCATCCATTGAATTGAAAATATCAGTCCAAAAGATAACATTCTGGAAAAGTTACCTCCAGGAAGTCAGCCCTTTGAGTGTTTCAGATAATTTTCCATTTTTTTTTTCCTGAGCTTTGGTGACCCATCCTTAGTATGCTAAATAGGAAAAAAAAAAAAAAAGGATGATATATTTGAAGTCAGACTTTTGCTTCACCAAAAGCTAAAATTACTAACTTTTGAGCAAAGACCAAGTTGGACAAGAGCCTTTTTAATTTTGAAAATTTTTGTGGAAAGGCCTGGAAATAAAAAATGACAAGTGAATGAGTTGGAAATTACTACAATAATTATACAACTTTGAACTTACCGTCATAAATTGTAGATACTTGTTAGATGCATGCTACAGTTTCAACAAAGCAATACTAATGGGCATAATAAATCTTAAACTGGAGCGCTCAAGTATTTAAAACAAGCACTAGACCAACCAAAGAAAATATTTTAAATGAGCAATGCTAAATGAATCAAGTCCTTTTCAGGTAGCATGGGTCTTCTGGATCTCACGGTCTAGAGTATTAGCCAAATGATTTTTGCATGTGTTAAAACCTTATTTGTGAGCATTAGTAATGGGGCAAAAAGTAATGATGAGATGAAACATTAAGGACTAATAAAAGTCCTGACACTTTTTGGGCCAATGAGAGAAGGTAGAAAATCAGTAGGTTTCTTTTTTATGGAAGGGTGCAAGAAAATGAAATTATAAGACACCTGGATCTTTCTTACAAATTTGACTGTACAAAAGTGGTCATTTTATGTTTCAGTCAAATCTGGTCTAGAATTAAATCTAAAAGTTTTAAAATATATGATGGCATGATTACTAAATATTGAAAAATAAATCTGGCGTATGTGTATTATGTATAAATTCGTGGGCCAATGAATGTGAATCAAATGTTCAACATATATTGAACAAAGATACCTTCCCTCTGGGCTTCTGTATCGTTTGCTAACTGTAAGGGAAACAGAGCAATTGTTTTGAGAATATTAAGGTTGAACAATAAAAGCTAAACTCTGTGTAAGTTGTCGGCATCGATTTTATAGAGGCAACCAGAGCTTAATTATTTAGTTTGTTTGCACTTCCCATTTTCCATCCTCAAAGGCACAATGGAGCAGCTAGCGTAAGCCATTTAAACCAATTTCAGCTATTTCCCCCATTATGCTGTGTGTTTGTGATGAGAAATCTGGCATAGTTCACTGGGGAGGTTACAGAGTTGGCAGAATTAGATGCTCTCTTTAAGGGGTGTGTGGAATAAGGGCAACGTGCATGCATGGAATTTATGATGCTGAAAATTTTAGGGAAAAGGAGGAAATGCCTTTGCTAACTCAATCATCTTCTGCTGTCAGTAGCCTAGCCTTGGGGAAAAGGAACGCATTTATGTGATTCTTTTCTCTATTAACCTTCAAGCTGATTCAAATGTGGATTTTCTCTCTTTTACTCAACAGGGTGCAAGGAGCCAGATTCCCCTTTTTTCTTTCTGGAGGACCTTGGCAGTTTCCAGAGCTGATGAATCTGCACAAAATAGCATTGCAGATTAGCAAGAGGCTATCCCAGAGCTCCCCACACCATTTTTCTTTTCTTTTTTTTTTATTGTTGGGGATTCATTGAGCATACACAGAACCAGGTTACACTGATTGCTTTTATTAGATAAAAACCCTCTTATAATTGTGTCCCGCCCCACAAAAACGGTAGGTTTCATTTTCAAATGCCAAGAGCAAATAGTGTATCTGCACTTTACATTTTCTGCTATGGAGGGAGCGTTCAGAGTCCAGCTCTAACATTCTAAGTCTCTATATTTCTACATATTAGCAAATAGTGAAATGCATTTAAATGCCATAAACGTGATCAGAGTTCACTTAAATTCTTCCTCTATATATATGAAATTTATCTCCATATATACACACATACACACACATATATATAAAATATATGTCATATAGCTTTGAATGTCTTAATAAAAATAAATGAGTCTCTAAAAGACCATAAGGACATGCAGGTTAACTCAACAAAGATTACTGAGGTTGCTAACCTGGCTCAGGCCCTCTCAGGACAGATGGATTTGAACCTTCTTTCCTGAAACACATGAGCGAGGAAGGATCTTTTTGCTTCATTAGGCCCATGTTACAGTGACCGAAACACAGAGCAGAGGTGGGGGAAAGTTGTCACAAAGCACTTCTATGTGATGGCTCCTTTGGCTATTGCCAGTTGTCAGAAATAGTAAGTCAGACAGGATGTGCTCAGTAAGGGGTGATTGTCGAATGATGACTTGATTACAGAAAATGGGAAAGGGTTTCTGTTAAACAATTTGTTTCCACAAGCTGTTGATTTCAGTTCTAAGCCTTGACTACTCGAGCAGTTATATTAGGGGAATAGTGAAGATGTTCCCCTGGGGGTGGTAGATAATCACAAAACGTTCACAGGGTTAACAGTTCACAGTTCTCCTAAACAGTATCTTGGTATTCAGTGTTGACCAGCAAGGAAGAGGACTTGTGAGGACAGTAGCAAAACATAGGCAAGTCTGCTGTTCCCTGAAGGTGCACTGTCACCTGCAAGGCTCTTTCCAAGTGTCATATCTAAAGGACCAAATAGTTTTGTCAGAAAGTTCCATGCAAGTGGTTTCACAAGCCCATCTTGAGCCAAATCAGCAGCTGATTTTAGGAAGCTGTGATTTCACAAAGTAAGACGCACTATGCGATTGTGAATGTTGACCACCTTTTCCCACTGGAATGTGCGTAAGTAGCAGCAGTACTATTCTTGAAAAATACATTCTTTAAAGAAGTTCTCCATGAAAATTTTACAGTAGTCCCCCACCTTATTCATGGTTTCACTCTGCAAGGTTTCAGTTATCTGAGGTCAACTGTGATCCAAAGTATTCAGCAGAAGATTTCAGATATAAATAATTAATAAGTTGTCTTGATTGTGATGAATTATTATTTGGATGTGCAGCTCAATTCTGTTTGCTAAGACTTTATTGAGAATTTTAGCATCTATATTCATAAGAGATATTGGTCTGTAGTTCTCTTTTTTATGTTACGTCCTTTCCTGGCTTTGGTATCAAGGTGATGTATGCTTCATAGAATGAGTTGGGCAGGGTTCCATCTTTCTCAATGTTATAGATTAGTTTCTGCAATAGAGGTTCAAGTTCTTCTTTGTAGGTTTGATAGAATTTTGATGTGAAACTGCCTGGTCCAGGACTTTTTATTGCTGAGAGATTTTTTTACTGTTGGTTGGTCCAATTTTGGAACTTGATTTTCATCTTTTTAGACACTGCCTGCCCGCTGGTCAGTTGGTAGCTGATTGAGTTATCAGATTGAGAAAATATAGTATGTACAGAGTTTGGTACTGTCTACCCTATCAGGAATCTACTGGGAGTCTTGGAATGTAGCCCCTGCAGATCAGAGGGGACTGATATATTTAGGAAGTTGTAGTTATGACATTAATGTCACAGTGTTTTGCATTTGTTCTTATTAAGGTATTGAGTATTAAAACTTAAAGAAAAGAATGGCTTAAGGCCTAGAAGGCAAGCTTTTGTTGTGTGAAGATCATATTCTAAATGTCAAAAATTCCATGAACTTTTACATAATCAGTGATATCAGTATCAGAGATACTTTTACTGCATCGTTGGCAAATTACGTGAGGGGAAAGACAAGAATGAATTCAGTGGTGCTTTTAATTATTACACTCTTGTTAATCAAAACAGAAATTCAGTCTATGTGAAACTGACATGGCACAAATGTGTAAAATAGACTATTCATTCATTCAACGGGCTATGCTTGACTTTATTAGAAAATGTATTTGTAGACTTTTCCTAGCAATAACTTGCTGACCCCCTGAATGTTGTGGGCACAACTAGGGACCCATTAATCTAGAGCATGAACCAGCTGGTCTAAGAAAAATCTCATCAGTGTTTCAGGAGGCCGTTAGACAGCATTCTGAAGGGGAAACAAAGGAAACAGCCTTCCTGGGTAAGCCTCCCCTCCTTGCAGAGCACAGTATGTGCGCAATGGGGCAATAAGTAGACCACACTCTGTGTGGGCATCTGGAGGCATCAGTCACGGAGTTTTCACCTCATTCATCATTGACAATTTGCTGCTTTTACCAAAACAGGCACATAAACCTCTGTCCATTTACATCAATCCAAGTAATTTTGGGGTTCAATTCATACTTTGGATGGGTTGATTGAAAACATTTTTCACTATAGTAATTTAAAGAATATATATACATATGTGTGTATATTATATATATATATTTGCTGTTTTTTAATAAGGATTGATGATTCTAGCCTGTGAGAGTAATTACATTTTACTTTATAAATTATGTATTGATAACAAAATAAATAATATAGAATGGGCAAACTTATAATCTATGTCACTTTTTTCAATAGATATAAAACAGATATTATTCTAAAATTGTGAAACACAAATGCAAGATTTTTCTGTTGGCAGGAAACAATACATTAAAGGAATATGGAAAGGTAGAATCTCACAGAGACATTTTGAAAATGTCTGCTGGCTGATAGCCAATAGCTGAATACCTGCCCTGTGCTACATTAGGGACTCAAACTCTTTAGCTTGTCAGTAGAATAAAAAATAAGGAACATTCACATTCCAGAGTCAATGATTTAGACGTTTATTTATATAACTTCCTATGAATAGGAAAGACAATAGGACAAAATTTAAGAAATTGAGAATGTGATTTATGAGACTAAGTAAAATGTAGAAATGCAAAACATATCCAACAGACCTAAGAAACAGAGACTTCAGCACAGTTACAGTGACCCGATTGTCCTTAAGGCGGGAGCATTTATTTAACTATCAACCCGAGACATTGAAGGCCAAAGAAAACTACAACACATAACCTTGCCAGCTAACCTTCTTTCACTGTGACCATTGCTATAGTTTGGATATTTGACCCTCCAGACCTCATGTTGAAATTTGATTCCTAATGTTGGTGGTGGGGACTAATGGGAGGCCTTTGAGTCATGGGGGCAAATCTCTCACAGATGACTTGGTTCCTTCCTCTGGGTAGTGAGTGTGCTGTCAGTCTATTAGTTATGGAAGAGTTCCTCCAAGAGCCGGTTGTTAAAAGAAGCTTAGCAACTTGCCCCACTCCTCCACCTGCCTCTCTCACACACCACCTCCCCTTCCCCTCTTGCCATGAGTGGAAGCGCCTGAAGTGCTCACTAGAAGCAGGTGCTGGTAGCAGGCTTCTGTGCAGCCTGCAAGACCATGAGCCAGATAAACCTCTTTCTCTATAAATTATCTAGCCTCAGGTATTCCTTTATAGCAACACAAACAGACTAAAATAACTATTATCTTCCATCACATCCTTCATGTCTTCAATCATGACCTGAATGTCTTCAGTAGCAAACTTACTTGGGGAAGAGTTCTTGTATAGTTGTCTGGCTTACAAATCTTTGACACTTTTAGGAAGGATTCAAACAGTTTTACATCCAGCTATTTTTTAAAAACTAACCTTACTAACATAATTTTTCATAGATTTAGAACAGTTACCTATTATATGTCATATACTAAGTTCATACAACTTAGTTCATTTTATATGCAGTAGGTTTACTTAGTTTTAGTTTGACTTAAAAGAAAATTAGATTACAAAGACAACGAAGAATTATGGTCCAAAAACCTTCTTCCTAATTTCTATACTCATTTTTAAGTATCTTATATTAATTGCACATGCATTGTAATGCTACATTATACTTGAAATAGTGGAAAGATTTTTGCTTTTCAGGTCCGATGGCAAAATACAAGTAAGTTAGAAATTGAATTACAAGAGATTTTATACCCAGGTAAACAGTGTATTTAAAAGCAATTCACTGAGACTTTCACTGGTTCACTCAAGAAAAATGTATTGAATTTTTATCATAGTCCAAGTGTACTGTGGATGGAAACATAGCTAAGTCATACGCCTTTGCAGACCTAAGGACTAGTGGATGAGATACACAGGGTAATTATAAAGTTCATATGCAATTTAAAATAATAAACTATTTTAGCAGCATGTATCCAACATATGCTTGCACAAAATGTCACGGAGGCAACAAAGATGGAACAACTATCAGTGCTTAGAATTCAAAGATGGGATATCTGAACAAATTCATGGATAGAGTATATTCTTCACTTGAAATAGGCAGGTGGGGAGGGCAGGAAACACTAGAGGGTGGTAGACGTGGAGATGGTTTATGCAGAGGGTAACAGTCTGAAATTATGTGTAAAGATTTGAAGGGAAACTGCATAATTCTGTCAATTATAGGTCTGAACTTATGGTCCTCTTCCAGAACTAAAATTCTATTTTACATTATATTTATAAATACATAAAAACTAACCTGAAGACAGAGCGTGTATTAATTTTTTTATGGAAAATTTTCTGAAAAGTTGTAGTCCATCCATAGAATATTTTAAAAACCACATGTTTAAGTATCTGCCAACACACCGAAGTCCAAGAGTCCAGTTTACTTTATAAAACGTGAGAGCATGCTAAAAATCTCATTATTACCCCCCTTCCATGGTGTCTGACTTAGTGAGCAGTGTTCTGGCTACATTGGCATGCCCGTGATGAACTGTTTTCATACTGATACATTCTCCACCAGTACTCAGAGTCCCAGCAGGGGCTAGGAATATTAGGAAATGTTCACATCTATAAATGGGATCAGAAATTCTTTTCAAACAAAAAGTGAATCACTGTTGGGCCGGAGTGGGGGCAGCTGGGGAAATCTAACAGTGTGAAGCATACTTGCTAGCTATAAAATTGTGCTTGAACCGACATTATTCAATGCTCTTGGAAAGTGAACAAAATCTCCAATTCAGTCTCAGTAAAATTGAGCACAAAATGGCTGAATCCTGGAAAAATGTGAGCAGAGGAATGAGGGCACAAGCACGGTCTTCCTAGTCCTTGAAACACCTCAGAGTCACTACAGGGAGCTGGAAATGTTCCATAGAACCTTTAATAACATTACAATGGGAGTGGTCTCTCTTGGTCAACAGCGGTGGAGAGTGAATTCTTCTGAAAGACCTACAGAAGCTACATTTCCAGGAGAACTGGGAAGTAACCCCACTTTCTTACGACCTCCACTGGACAAGACTTCTTCATGTGTGATTTACCAAGTTGTCAGGCCACTGCCATTCCCTCCTCTGCCCCTCAGTGTGGCCTCAGGCCCACTGGCCCCATTCAGGGCCCACTGAGCACGGCATCTCCACTCTTCTTCAGGTAGAGCAACTGCTTCTACTGAGGTGGCTTCTTCTGTTTTCTTCTGGAGAGCCAGAGCACCCAGATCAATATGATTTTGTCTTCCATTTTTCTTAATCTGGGAGAATGACAAGGTGTTGAGATGCTAATAAACCGAGAGCATACAAAAATTGGACACAAATCAGAGGAGAGAAAAAAGCTTTGAAATATATAGAACAGTGATAGGATGGAAGAAAAATAAAATTTATTCTACACTAAAGTCTTGACTAAACCTTAATTAAAATTGCAATTCTATGTTGATCAAATTTACTTTTTAAAAACTGCTTTGAACATAAGCAAATGAGTTTTAGAATACTCCAAGATATCAATCTCAGAGTATGTACTTGAACAAGATAAATTTATCTTACATTTCCACATGCCCTCTATCTTCTTTCATAGTCACAGCCAGAGAATTATCTGCTATGTAGAATACTGAGTTATAAAAAATATACTCATCCAAGAAAAATCATTCCTATTCAGTATTTTGGGGTTAATAAATATGTACTACCACATTTTATAATTATTTCAAGATCAATGGTTGAAATTCTTAACTATAGTGTTTCATTTCCCAAGGACTCTAGAAATTTACAGCTTTACAATATATAGATCTTATCAGGGACACATTCAGAAGAATTCATTCTGACCCACTTTTAAGAAATGATTTAAGAAATGTGATATTTATTATTATCAGAATTACACCCCTATCTCTGCCTCAGAGCTTCTATTTTTTGGCCAATTTTCATAGGCCAAGTTAAGACAATGTTCAAGGTTTTAGGTTACAGAGAGTTTGGATTCTAAAAATCTAGTTTATAAAAGGTTATTCCCATAATCAATGGATCCATTCATGCTGCAAGTATTTGTTGTGCATCACCTGCCAGGTACTGTTTTATGTGCGTCTGATACACTAGTGAACACAGCAGCTGAAAGTCCACAGCCTCTGGGACTTACGTTATAATGGGATCACACACACACACACACACACACACACATACATGCACACACATTCCATATACGTTGGAAGGTAATAAAGACTATGAAAAGAAAATAAAAATACTCAACAGCAAAAAAAGATAAAAAGAATTGGGTGTGCTGGTTTGAGTATAGGGGAGAAGGTAAGAAAGAAGGATGGATTTGAGTGTTCGACAGGGTAGGCAGAATAGGCCTCGCTGAGAAGTTGAAAAGTGAGTAAAGATTTGAAGGGAATGAAAGATTGAGCCTGTGGATATCTGGAAGAGCAGTGGTCGGGGCAGAGGGAGCAGTGGGATCAGATGTTCTTCCCCAGCAGTTTCCTGGGGAAGCCAGAATGCCCCAGATGACAGGTTACCAAATTAACCTGTGCTAGTAATTAAGAGCATCATCAGACTTCAGAAAGTACCACTTTGAGAAGAACCAACCTTAAACAAAATGGTTGTAGTCTAAAAATGGCTATTAGCTAGAATTAAACCCAGAAAATCACCTTGTTAAGGTCAAAGCATTTATAGGTTGACAGATTTCCACCTCTGTCCCCTGGTTCTGCTGTGACTATTATTTCTATAGCTCTGGTCTGCAAACAATCCTTAATTCCATACACTGGTCTTGACGTGAGATGAAATAAAGGGTGTGGCTTGTTGGTTTCTTTATTTCTGCTCAGCATTGTCTGAGCACCTTCACGCTGACCTGAACTTTACTTCTTGGGGGACCTGTCAAGTGTTCTGCGGGACAAAGGCCTCTGGGGATGAGAAAGCATTTGGGAAATTGATGTGCCCTGGAGTCAAGTCTAAGAAACTTCCTGGGAGTACTCAAAGTGGACAGAGAGCTTACACCATGGAGGAAACACCAGGGGTTGCTGGAGCTCTGTCCCACACTGGGTGATACGGTGGGGAGAAATATTTCAAGGCTTTTTGTTGAATGCTTGGGAGCTTAGGAGGAAAGTGCAACTATACAAAAGAGCGAGGTTGTCTCGGGGGAAATTCAAAGTCAGTGAGTCATAATGGTCTAATCACAAGGTTCACAGTCCTTCGCTGCCTCTGACTATCTCCAGTGCCTTTGAATAGCCCCACCATGCCTATTCTATCCCATTATTATAACTCCTTTGTAATGCTGACATAATGCATATGAAAGGGGCCAGCACAATGTGTTATACATTTTCTTCTTTTCCTTTGAGATTTTTAACACATGTCAATACTTATAAGACAGAAGGATAGTGAGAAGTATTGTTTATTGCCTTCTTGAGACAGAAGGACAACTTAAATAACATTTATTTAAATGATGCAATTTGTTGGGGGTGATTTGAAATGGCAAAAAAAATTCTTAGGGGACATGATTTTTCAATCTATAGTTTAAACACTTGGCATTTCCCTCTTGATACTGGCTTTTGTTGAAAAAAACAAACCTTTTCTTTTCTTTTTTTTTTTTTTTTCAGAAAGACCAGCTGTTTTTAGTCACATTGTGTAAAACAGAATCTAAGTATCTTCCAAAGGCTATTGCATTTCACTGTTCTTACTGAATCCTTTATTCCTATGCAAATCACGCCAAGAAGAATCAATGAAGCACCATTGGGCAAGGATCCAAAGACTCACCACCCATGTTGGCTAACCTAGAGACTTTCTTTTCTCTTGGCATGAATGGCCCAGAACTGTAACGAAGAAACCTGCATCACCTAACTCTTCCGGATGTTCAGAATTACTGTCTCAGGTCCAAGCTAAATACGAGGTTATCACTCCGTAGTGCTTTCAAAACTTCACCATGGAAAAAGTACTGCAAAAAACTTAGAACTTAACTAGGGAGACGTGGGGGGAAATTGCCAGCTAAAATACAGGCCACTTTGATAAAAAGAAATCACTTTCTTAGTATAAGTGTGTCCCAAATATTGCATCAGACATGTTTATACTACCAAAGTATTCACAGTTTATCTGAAATTAAATTTTTAACTAGGTTTCCTCTATTTTTATTCGGTAGATCTGGTCATCCTAAATAGGAAGAGAAAAAAAAAAAACCCACATTTACTTTCAGCTACAACATTGAGATCTGGGTTAATTTCTGGTTTTAAAGATGAAAAACAAATTTTCTGAGCTAAGGCTGCTTACAAAGTATCATGATACTGCATGCTAACTTTGCCTGTGTGGACAGCTTTCCATCAGATTCTGAACTGATACCGATACTATCTGACAGCCTGTATAAGGCCCTTGTTTGTTAGTCATCAGGTAGGAATGAGTTCCAGCATCTCCCAGCATTGTCTGGAATAAAATCAGCTACTGTCCTCTGGGCTGAAAGGATGCCTTTTTCTTTATTATTGCCCAATCTCTGGAAGCATCCACTCCCTACTTCCTACTCTTTAGGACAGTCAGCATACAGTACTTTTTGTTCTAACAGGTGTATAATGATGTATCTGATTACTTATCACAAGACAGTTACCAGAATGCCAGTGGAAAGAGTCTGTTCCTACTTCAACATGAACTAAGTTTTTAAATCCTTACACTGAAATTTTGTTTTTTACTGGATGTACTTTGGTTTATCACAGATCCTACGTACCAAGCACATTCTTCCTCTTCATTTGCCTCCATTAACAGCAAAAACTAGCTTACAGTATTGAGTGAAGGCCTTTGACTAAGCTTGAATTAAAACGATCAACTTTCTGCCTATTTGATTACACAATCAAGTTGCACTTACATTCCATTGTGTGTGAGTGAAAACCAATTACTTCATGACACTTTTCTTCTTGTTAAAAAAAAATAAAAAACCCAACAAACCCTGTCCATCAAAATATCAGAGTAACAATGGCAGAAATAGTTCATTATGGCAATGCAGTTTTCACACCCTATGCATCGAATTTCAATAAGGGTAATTCATGTAAAACTACAAAAGCAACCCTAAAAATAACTAATGATATTGGGACAACCCCAGTAGCTGTCTTCAAAAGTAGGACGCATTACCTGATTAGAGACTCTGTCTAAATAATCCCACACTTTTCATCCCAATGTTGCAGTGGCCTCTTCCAAATCTCTAAAGTAGTAAGCAATAAAATGTGTGGTTTTATTAGATTTTTTTAAAGAGTAGAGGAAATATATTGCAGCCACTAAAACTTTTATAAAGATGATGAGTGCAAATCTTTTGCAATTACAAACATGCACGAAACAGGATTGACTCCCCGTTGTAGTATCCGATATACTGCATTGGAGATTATTTCCTTAGCTATCCTTCCTCACTCTCAGAAGTTAACAGCAAAATCACCATTGTTTTGGGAAAAAAATGTATCATTATTTTTCATGAAACCCAACCAATGCTCGAAACTTAATAAATAGTCAAATAAATTGTTGACATACATATGTCAAAAAACACATATATGACAAAAAATATTACATAGGAAAATTACATATAGAGCCTATTGCAATCTGTTGCTTTTTTAATGAAGTAGGATATTTTCAGCACTTTGAAGTCCCATGCACAGCCCTGAAAGGTTTACTTGTTAAATTAAATTAATTAATTAATTAATTCTTCTGAATTTTAAAACTATCATTCTCTTATGTCTCTAGTTTTACCACAGAGGTATGCACCCTCTCAAAAAATACTGCTTAGTGTTTTACATATTATCCTATTTCCCTTTTGACAGAATTTGAGTATTTTTCAGGTTTTTGTAGTTATAAACACTGCTCATAAGAATCTGTGCCTGGTGCTCTTGCCCATGTGAACATATTTATTTAGGAGGGGAAGCACTTCCAGAAAATGCACGTGTTCAGACCAAAGTCATTGCATTGATTCCCCCTCCAGCAATTAATTAGGGCTGCCGTTGCTTCACATTCTCACTAACCCTTGATACTGTCGGGGGCTTTAAAATTTTTGCCATCTGGTGGGTGTGAAATGGTATCTCAGCTGGCTTTCCTGATCACTAATGAGGGGAGCATCTTTTCCTAAGTCGATAGATCTGAGTTTCTTCTGTTCACGTCTTTCTCCTTTTCTCTACTGGGTTATTTGCCTTTTTAAAAATTGATCTGTAGCAATTCCTTGTCTGTGTCAGATACTAAACCTTTGGCAAATAGAGATATTGCAAAGGTCCTTACAAGTTTGGAGCCACTTTCTCTCTTTGTTTTTTTTAATTTTTTTTTATTTTTTGAAACAGTCTCACTATGTCATTCTCTGTAGAGTGCTATACCATCACAGCTCACAGCAACCTCCAACTCCTGGACTTAAGCAATACTCTTGCCTCTGCCTCCCGAGTAGCTGGGACTACAGGTGCCTGCCACAGTGCCTGGCTATTTTTTTGTTGCAGTTGTCATTATTGTTTAGCAGGTCTGGGCTGGGTTCAAACCTGGCAGCCTTGGTGCATGTGGCTGATGCTGTAACCACTGTGCTATGGACATTGAGCCGGCTTTTCACTTTCTATATGGAGTCTTTAGGTAATAGAATTCTCAGTTTTAATGTTGTCAAGTTTGAAGATTTCTGCTTCATGTGTCTTTAATCTCTCCTATGTCAAAGTTACCAAGATATTCACTAATATTGTCTTCTGAAGGTCATAAGGCTTTGTCTTTCACATATGTTCATAATTAATCTGGAATTTGTCTCGATTAATGGCATGTTAGGAAGTTTGCTTAGTTTTTGTTGCACTTATCATATGAGTAAGTTCTGGAGACTGTTCTGGAGACTGTCTTGAAGTGTATTTGGCATTTTGCCCTTCCATATATATTTTTAAAAACCAACTTGGGAATTTAATTGGAATTAAGTTAAATTACTACTATTATATATGCTTTTTCTCTTTATTAACCTTTTTCATAAGCTTATAATTTTCTCCACAATGTTTTTCTATACTTTTTGTTAGATTTATTCCTAAGAACATTACATATTATTGAAAATAGTACCCTTTGTAGTCCATCTACTTTTTTATTTGTATACATTTATGGGGTACAAATGCAATTTTGCTACATTAATGCACTGTGCTATGGTGAGGTCAGGGCATCCATCACTAAAGTAACACACATTGTACCTATCAAGCAATCTCTTATCACCTATCCCCCTCCCACCCAAGATCTTGTTTAAAATTTTATTTTTCCATCTAAGTAGTAACCAGGCCAAACTACAGCTAGATAGGAAGAAGTTCTCATGTTCTATACCACCAGAGGGTGACTATAGATAACAATGACATAGAGTTCCAAATAGCTTAGAAGGAGTATTTTGAATGTGTCCAAACACAAAGAAACAATAAATGTTTGAAATGATGGTTATGCTAATTACCCTGGTCTGATCATGATACATTATATATATCGAAACATCACCACACATCCCATAAACATGTACAATTATTATATGTCAACGTAAAAAGTAGGTTAGGTGTGATGGCGCATGCCTATAATCCCAGCACTTTGGAAGGCTGAGGCAGGAGGATCACGTGAGCCAGGAGTTCAAGACCAGCCTGAGTAAGAGCAAAACTCTGTCTCTACAAAAAATAGAAAAATCTGGTGAAAGTGGTGGCATGTGCTTCTAGTCCCAGATCATTGGGAGGCTCAGGCAGGAGGATTACTGGAGTCCAGTAGTTGGAGGCTGCAGTGAGCTATGATGTTGCCACTACAGTCTAGCCTGGGTAACAGAGCAAGATAAAGGAAAGAAGGAAGGAAGGAAGGAAGGAAGGAAGGAAGGAAAGGAGGGAGGGAGGGAGGAAGGGAGGGAGGGAAGGAGGAAAGAAAGATCATTTTCCCAAACTTAGACATTATTCTTATTTTAGTTCTGCTGTTTTAACTTCATAGATTAAACAATTATTCTTTTTATTTATTTATTTATTGCAGTTTTTGGCCAGGGCTGGGTTTGAACCCACCACGTCCGGTATATGGGGCCGGCGCCCTATTTATACACTGAGCCACAGGTGCTGCCCCTAAACAATTATTCTTTTATGGAGCCAAATTCTGCATAGATCACCCTCACATTTATCATTTTTTTGCTCATTTCTATTTGCACTTCAGAATTTTAATTTGGGAACATTTTTGCTCCTCTTCAAATTTGTTTTTCAGATATTCCAGAGAGAGGGTCAATGGTAGTAAAATTCCTTGGTTTCTGTGTTAAGATATTTTTACGGACTCTCATATTATTCTAGTTTTGCAGGTAATTTGCTCAGGACTTTAAAGCTATTATCACGCTGGCTTCTAGATATCGTTCTTCCTATTCAGAGACGTTCATTCCTTCACTGGTAATTTCTTTTTCCTCTCAGTTCTATTTGTCATCAAGTTCTATTATTTCACTACAGTTTGTCTGCCAATAGATTTCTTTTTAAATATCCCTTAAATTTCTTTTTAAAAATCAATTTTAAAGATTTATTGGTTTCAATCTGAACATTTCATTAATTATGGAGAGTTTTTGGGTGTTACCTCTTCAGACATTACTTTTTCCATATTTTATCTACTCTCTCATTCCAGAATTTCAAGTAGATATGTGTTTCACCTTCTTCCTTCACCTTACATGTCTCTTACCCTGTTTTAAATATTTCATCTTTATGTCTCTCTGCTCTACAAACTGGATAATTTCTTATACATCTTCCAGTCTACTACATCTCTCTTTAGCTGTGTCAATCTCCATTTAGCCTACCTATTGAATTCTATTAATTACTCTATTTTTTATTTATGGAAATTCTATTGGTGGTTGTTTTTCCCCTCCAAAATATTCTTGAACGTTTGAGGATGGTCTACTATCCCTTTGTCATATTCTATCTTTTTATCAAATGCATTAAGCAAATGTATTTTATTATAAGTAAGCCTATAGTTTTTTTGTATTCTACAATGTTTCTAGTTGAGACCTCATATTTACCGGGGTATTTTTTTGTGGTCTTGATTTAACTTGTCCACCCCCACAGATGATAAATGTTTGCTTCTGCCAGGTGGCTAGAGGCACTAGCAACTCGGGATCAATTTAAACTAAATTTTCATCTTGGGGTTTATGGACCACACAGATAGAATGAATTCTGGCCCAGAACCGGAGTCATGCTTTGATTGTGGTTGCAGCCACTTTTTCTTTTCTCCATCTGAAGCCAATTTTTTTTTCATTTTTCCTTTCGGTGTAGTAATTTTTCTAGTTCATTTTTTACTAGAGATACTACCTTTAGAAGGTCCTGGCCTTATGAGAATATCTCCAATTAAGCTTCCTGCCTCGATCATTTCATAACCTATATTCATATTGTCCAATATATTCAACTCAACTCACTTGGTTCATTAGAAGGAAGATTTGGGCACCAGGGCCTGGCAGATGTCCTGCTGGACAGCTATTCCATTTAGTGCTGTAAAAGATCTTTGAGTGTATGCCTTCTTGTTCTTTTTGATCTTTATGAATCTGCTTTCTTTCTTTCTTGCCAAAATAAACATTTACAAAGATGGTTTTTACAGTTTTTCAAGCATTTTTAGGATTTCAGTACCAGCAGAGGATTTTTGCTTGTTTGTTTTTAAAGGTTATCTAATCTCTGTGTTGTCAGAAATAAAAATCTGGAAACTATTCATGCAAGAAATTAATAAGCTGTTTCTTTTTAAAAAATAGCTTAGAAACTTTTATATTATTAATGTAGTTTCAAGGGATATAGAAAAAGGTTGCTAACTCAGGTTGTCATTCAAGCTCTGTTGCGTAAATCATAAATTTAAAGGTTTACTCTTTTCCACGTCTAAAAGTTCATTTTACTGTAAATATTTTTGCCTATGTTTCATCATGAATTTGCTTTGAAATTTCACATTATATCCAGAATTTAGACTAAAACCTGTTACACGTTCTGACTTCTACCTAATGTAACTGTGTAATAGGAACGTATTATCTAATCATGAAAACCAACCCATTTTTCCATACACTCATGAGGACTTTCATCTGACAGCCTAACTAAACTTTTGTATGTGGGTAGGGGACAGTTTAGTGAAAGGGTGGTGACACAGGAGACAAGAGTAGTTATAACCCGCACCCATGTTAGACCTTACAAATCACTATAAGGATCATATTCCTAAACTTTTGAATTAAAACATTCACTACTTTTTAGTATAAATTATTATTTTCTTTTCTTTTCTTTTCTTTTTTTTTTTTCAGACAGAGTCTTGCTCTGTCACCTGGGCTACAGTGCCATGGCTCAGCCTAGCTCACAGCATCCTAAAACTCCTGGGCTCAAGTGATCCTCTTTCCTCAGCCTCCAGAGTAGCTGGGACTACAGACGCCTACCATAATGCCCAGCTAATTTTTCTATTTTTAGTAGAGATGAGGTCTTGCTCAGACTGGTCTCAAATTCCTGAGCTCAAGCCATCCACCTGGATCTCTCAGAGTGCTAGAATTACAGGCCTGAGCCACCAAACCTGGCTAACTACTTTTCTTTACAACCATACTTAATAACTTTTAAGAGGAATTTCCAACCTCAAACTTCATAGGAATTGCAATTGTACACCCAAGTAAATCAGAATGTGCTGTGTTTTATAAAGTAGAAAGTAAATTATGTTTAGTCAAGAGTAAAGAAGACTTTAAAATGAAAATTAAATGCATCTCAAAGTTTGATCAAGCATAGGGCAAGAGCGGAAAGGATGCTGTAGTAGAAACCTCTCTCTGCCTGAGTTTTGTTTCTTTCATTTGTAATAAGAAAACCGTTCTGTCAGCTGAACTGCTCTGATACGTACAAACCACCCTTTGCTGTTCCTAGATCATTTTGACTAGATCTGGTTACTACATCAAAATGCTACTAAAAGACTAATTATAAATACATTTCAATCTTCCAAAGATGGAAATAAATGTATTGTGATATTTATTTTATGATTTTTGGTAAAAGTCTAGGTAGATAGTTCTGACAATATGGACAATTCTTAAGGAATTAAGTTTCTAAAGCTGTGTTTAAAAATGCATTATTCTTGAAACTTTTTCATCATCAGTCAAAATACAGATAAAACTGATTTTTGAAATCTTATTCCATAAAAGGCTGTGTAGGACTAGCTCTCTGTGAAAAATATTGGGGGTATGGAAAAGAAGATTTATTTTGTGTCTTTCTTTTCTTTTCTTTCTTTCTTTCTTTCTTTCTTTCTTTCTTTCTTTCTTTCTTTCTTTCTTTCTTTCTTTCTTTCTTTCTTTCTTTTTCTTTTTTTTGAGACAGAGTCTCACTATGTCGCCTTCCATAGAGTGCTGTGGCATCACAGCTCATAGCAACCTCAAACTCTTGAGTTCAAGCAATTCTCTTGCCTCAGCCTCCCAAGTAGCTGGGACTGCAGGTGCCCACCACAATGCCCACTTATTATCCGGACAGGATAGTTACAGTTTACTTTAGTTCACCACCTGCTTGGAATTTTACACTCCTTTAATACTCACAACCATGATGGAGGTTACTTAAAACGAGCCTAATGTGTTTGCGTTAGGAAATGAGGTTTAATGCAAATAAGAAGCTTTCCTATCGTCTAACAGGGGCTTATCTAAAATGTCTGCTGAAATACTGCAAGGTGGATGAGAAGGGCACAATTAGTCACCTGGTGGTGCTGGAGATTTTATGTCCAGCCACTTTGATAGACATTATTGTGGCCAATGCCTACTGCTTCAGTAAACCAGAAGACAAGTAATTATATACGAGTTAATAAAAGACATGAAATAAAAAAAAAAAAGAAAAGAAAAAGAAAAAAGAAATATCTGTTGCTAACAGCTGGGTTTGCCACATGGCAGTGACTGCTGAGCCTGGGATGAGACCAGGTGACGTGAATATTTATTTTAAAGATTTCTTCAGCAAGTAACGTGGCTATGCGTTCTACTGTTCTACTTTATAGTGGCCAACTTCCTACCATCCTGTCTGTGTGGAGTGCTCCTCATCAAAGCCCTCCTCCACCCTCATGCCAGACCAGAATGTCCACCATTACAAAGCTAAAGGGAAGAAATGCAGAAAAAGCCAAATGATTTTCAGAGGTTAATTTGGGTCCTCTCACACCCTAGGAATACTAGATAACCTCTTTGCATCATCAGCCACATCATTTTTCTTGCTTCTGCTTCATCTCGAGTTGTGTCCGGACTCCCAGCCTCCCTTGATCATGTGAGATTGTTCATACTGATTATATTATAGGAAGTTCTCAAACTCATCAGTTCTTTTTTCCCAATGGTAAAGGATCTTCCACAAAGTTACCTTAATATGGCATATTTTATCTTCCAATTCTAAATTCCAGAGAGTTCTGGAAAACCAGAAGTTGAAACCAAAAACTGATTTACCCAATATCCACAAATACACTAATTCTGAAAAAGTTTTCTTCAAGGAAATAAACGACAAGACATAGTTAACTAAATACATGTATCAAACTTACGATAAAGGAGATTTGGATTTATGGAAGACACAGGCACATTTTATTACCTCCACTGCATATTCGTCAAGTGTGAAAGCCGTTCTATGCACCTTTTAAGAAATATTTGTGTCCATGAGAGAATGAATGAAAACATTTTTAAGCATCATTATTTAACCTGCTTTGAAAGGTAAAAATCAAACATGGGAACTGATACGTAATTCTCTGATTTACACTTTGAGGGTAGCATCTTAGAGTATAATCATCTAATTCTTAAACTTGATAAAATATATTGTATAAATTCTCTTTGCCTTCTTCAAGCTTCTAAAAAAAATCTGTTTCCACCTTAGGGATGAGGAGGGCAAGGGGGTAAAGAAGAACCCAGAAAGGTAACAGCTGAAAAATTAAAAATACATGAGCAAGTGAAGAGAAGAAAGCCATGCATTTATTACATTTTGATAAGCAAATACCATCATGTCTGCTGCCTTTACATTTTTCCGTCCTAGAAGTATGAAGAATACACGGATGATGGTTGGCTTTTCAGGGATGCTGTATTACTCTTTTGTAGTTCTAAGTCATTTGAGACCAGAGATCTTCTCATCACCAAGCACAAGATCTTGTTTACCAAAAACTATTTCATTTTATCCCTCTTCACATGTGCTTCTTTGATTAACTATAATATAGGCTGAGCATAGAAGAGAAAGTAATTTGGTAACATGTATAGGACCTCAGCATTTTGAAAGAGCATCATGTATAGAATATGGCATTAGGGTTGCAGGATTCTGAAAAGCAGTCCAACTGGCATAGAACTATCAGTAGTGCCACCAGTGACCAGACCTCAGGAGACACTGTGTAACAAGCAATGGAAAATCCAAAACTTCCATGCAAGGCCTTATGTTCATTGCAACTGTGTTCTTTGAAAAAAAAAAAAACCCCAGATATATAAAATAACCCTTGCCCTGTGGGGTTAACGGACTAATTAAATTTATAAATGTATCTTCATGTATCTTAAAGTATAGGAGGAAAACTCTCCTCATCCCATAAATAGCATCAACACTGTCTCCTGATTAATTACAAGAATCGCAATAATATAAATACTGACCAATTAATTACCAATATTTTCACCAAAAAGCAAATCAGAGAAATATATTTCATGCTTTTTT
Source organism: Otolemur garnettii (assembly GCF_000181295.1). Taxonomy (NCBI): domain Eukaryota; kingdom Metazoa; phylum Chordata; class Mammalia; order Primates; family Galagidae; genus Otolemur; species Otolemur garnettii. The sequence continues at coordinate 14,148,803 of NW_003852437.1, read as the reverse complement.
GGTTGATCTTATTATAAGTGCAAATGGCCATTTTACACAATTACACATAGCATCTTATGAACATTTTGAGAGTTGGGGGTATATAACAAAATATAAAGACCCTATTAATGTACACATTTTACTTAATTTACAGAAAATATGTGCCATCAAAAAGTGAAGAACAGTTAATTTACTGACTGTGCATGTCTTCGTCTTCCAGAATTTCAAATTCTTATATTTTTGAAAAAAAGGTCCTTGAATTTGAAAAAGAACGTAAAGATTTGGGCCACAAACAAAACAAAAGATGCTTCCGATGTAGAAATAGTAAAGAGATGAGTATATAACTAGGATTCTACTCCTAACTCAGTAGAAGAAACCATGGACCCCCTACCCGACCCATAGCCTCTGTGGGTCTCCCTAACCAGAGGAAGCTGGAGTTAGACCATCAGAGTCTCCTTAATCTTTTCCTACTTCTGAATCACATAACCTTTTGGATGTCGTGCTAAAGCACAGAGAAGACAGGGTACAGAGACAGAGGTCCCAGTCCTAGGTCTGCCACTAATTTGTTCCATGACAGTAAATGTCATTAAGCCTTGGTTTCTACAAGTATAAATAGGTGAACTCAAATGAACTCAATTTTCATATAGTTTAAACTTCTGAAATTTTACATTGATTATGAATATTTGGAATTACATTTCAGGGTACATTGTGCATTATTGTGAGTCAATAGGGGGAGCTCTCACATTGCTTTTTCTATGTACCCACAAATAATCAAATTTATGTTACCTTAATTCCAAAGATTGGGGTGGATTATTCCATTACGATCAAGTGCTTACAAACCAGAGGCATCTCATTACTCACTACAGCAATATCAAGGCAGGGCATGGACTCAGCGGTGCCCCTTTAACTTTGAGGGCTTTTTAATCATCCATCAAAGCGCACGTTTGTTAGTCTGTTTAAGCCATTTCAGAAGATGTTTTGTTTTCTGTTTGTTTTCTGGACTCCAGCTTCAGATGAAGTTAAGGTCTGTGTTTGATTTGTATTTAAACCTTTAAGAATTAAAAGCAGCAGGAAAGGTTTGTGGAGATTAAAGAGCAAGAAACTATTTCATTAGGTCTGTGCTTCTGTGGGTTGAACTTGCTACACACACAACCTGACATGTGTACTTAAATTATTATTATTCAATTATATATTGCCGGGGTTTGGTATCTTTGTTCTTTGTTTTTATTTCTTGGTGTGTTATGTGTAATTTACTGCCCTGGCTCAGGGAGTATAAAAGCAGTTCGTCACTGAATCTTTAGAAAGTTTGCTTTCTCTAATTGAGACAGATCTCCCTTCGGTTAATTAGAATATGAAACATGGGTTGTTAACTGCTAGCTTTCAAATGAAGGTCATACACGAACGTTCAGGTAAAATGAAAATGAAGCAACACAATTTTAATAGACATTTCTTCAATAAAGTTGTGGTTGATAGTTGGGATGAGATTTTATTGCTTGGGGTGATTTATGCCTACTTTATCTAAAGGTTCGCGGCAGCCAACAAATAACGGCTCATATTTTGGGGCCATTTTTTTCCCCCCTGAAAACACAACTACATTTTAAAATATGGAAAAGTAATTTATAAGGGAAATGAAAAAAGCTTACATGGAAGATTACATAAAATACATCTGTCTTTTCAAACCATTGAGATATATAAACAACTCGTTAAAACCTTAACATGCCAAGAGGAAGGACAAAAGATTCTTTTATTGCAATGAACTTTTGAAAATAGGTATTTTTTTTTTTTTACTTTAAAGGAGTAAGATTTTACTTCACATCTAAAGAAAGAGCTTGATTAAATTTTTGCGTGTGTATATGTGCCTATAGTATTTTTAAATAATATCATTTGAAGTCCTTTCTTCAAAAGGAATCCGTGGTAGAGAAAAATATAAGAAAAATAAACCTGTTTGGCAGCCAAGAGCTTTTTTTTCAGCGAAAGTAGAGACTTTTGATTTTGACTGCAAAGGTTTTTCTTTTTATGTCAAATGAAATTTTAAGATCACCTATGAGTTTGGAACTGAACCCTTTACTGCCAAATCTGATTCCAATCCTTAAAATCTGTTTTTGTAATACTGCCAGCAATGCACTAACTTTAAATAGGTAGCCAGACATATTGGCAAAAAAATATACATGGCTAATCAAATAAAACTATGTAGCAGTTTGGAAGCAATCAATCAACTTTCAGAATCTTTTAAGTCTGAAGGTGCTGTGAAGACGTTGTGACTAGCAGTGAAATATTGCAATCAGACTACATAAGCAGCTGCTTTTGAATTCATCTTCTCCTTTGTTTTTAAGTTTTCATAGCCCTGCCTCTGAACGATGCATTTTATAAGCTCTTGAAAGAAAAAAACCTGGCAACCTACTACCACCACTAACAAAGAAATGAGAACTGGCTCAATACGGTTGGAACCTGAACCTGCTGCACGAAATGCCAACTTGAACTTATCTGCGTAACTTATTATTGTATGGATTGCACTTGAAAAGCCTTTTGATGACTGACATTAATTCACTGAAAAGGAGAAGATGTGTGAAGAGACTTAAACATTTCCCTTCAGGTTTTATAACCTGATTACGTTTCTTTTCAAATAAAATCAGAGTTACCTAAAAGCATCTTCAGAGCCAAACATCAGCATATTTCCTTCTTTGCAAATTTTACATTTCTGTTCTGTGATAAAACTGCACTCTTCCTTAAACACTTGACTTCTTGACACAAGAATTCTATTTTTTAAAACATTTTTTTATGGTTTGAATCAGGAACCAAAATAGCATCTTACCAATGAATCATGTATGAACTAATTCCAGCCTTGTAGTTCAATTAGAATGTTTCATTACTTTTATTTGGTAGGCCTTCTTCTTTGCCGTAATCATAAATGTAATTAACTTTTCATTCTAAGACCTGAAATACTAATGAACAATTTGACTTCATCGAAACAAAATATTTGCTATGGCCAAATATTAAAACTCAATTACTGAACATGGAAAAACCATTTCTCCTCCTTTTTGGTGTCTGAAATCAATTTTGCTTATCTCAGTAGTGGCTAATAACATTAGCTCCTGGCAAATTATGTTTCTGTCTAAGGTTTCCTTGTGTGTGTGTGTGTGTGTGTTTGTGGGTGGGGGCAGTTTTCATTTTACTAAACGGTCATTTATTTTCTTTTTCTCCTGTGTGATAGCAGATATCCCCAGATTTGGTCATAGATGAAAATCGAAGAATTATTTCTGAGGCAGAGAGGAGTGTGTATTTAGAAAGTGTGTGCCTTCCAGAGGTAAATTTGTTTTTAAACAATATTCATAAAAGTGTTGTAATGCTGGATCCAGAGCTATAGAAAGAAAACTTTGAGTGAACTAGCTGACGCACACACAGAATTTAAACATAAAGACAACAGCCTATTGCGTATGCTTTTGTTTTCTTTAATGAAAGCATCATCCTTATGTAAGTCCAAGAGCAGGTTATCATAAACGAAGCCGACACAACACACGAAAAAGACGGAAACCCTGGCTCACCCCACTGCTGTTCCTCAGGCCTGCACTTGGCTATCTCAACTCCTACCTAATCTCTCTGGCTCAGGAAAAAGCCTTTTCCCCCTCCTCCCCAGATCCGAGCATATCCTCTCTCCTGAACCCTGCCCAGCCTTCCACAGCCTGCACAGGTCAGGTGACCCTCTTTGACACACTCCAATTCACCTACCAATGTCTTTACTATTGCACTTGCAAGTTTTCTTTTCTGTATGTATATGCAGCATATTTCTTTGTTTCCAACTGAATTGTAACTTTTTTTTTTTGAGACAGATTCTTACTCTGGCACCCAAGCAAGATTGCCAGGGTATTGGCCTAGCTCACAGCAACCTCAAACTCTTGGCCCCAAGCAATCCTCCTGCCTCAGCCTACTGAGTAGCTGGGACTACAGGCACCTGCCACAACACCTGGCTAATTTTTCTATTTTTAGTAGAGACGAGGTCTCACTCTTGCTCAAGTTGGTCTTGAACTCTGGATCTCAAGGGATCCTCCCGCCTTGGCTTCTCAGAGTGTTAGGATTTTAGGTATGAGCCACTGTGCCTTGCCTAAATTATAGTCTTCTTGAAGGTAGAATTGCCTTATCCTCTTTAGATCCCCAGTGTTTCATATAATGCTCAAGAGTTAAGGACTAAAAAGATGGGTGTCTAAACTACACTTTCCACCTAAAGACCGAAGTATGAAAGGACAGACTCAGACACTTACCACTGGCTTGGCTAGTGAAAAGCAGCCACATAGAGCGATGAGAGCTGATGGGAGAATAATAACTTGGTTATTCTAGGATGGTGCCCTCTGGCTTCCTGTAGGAAATGACTCTGAAAGGACAATGAAGCCAAGTCTACAGTGAGAAGCCAAAGCTCAGCCTTGGTCAGTTCTTAGGATCAGGGAATATAGGTGGGCTTGTTGTCAAAACATAAGACTTTTTAAGTAACTGTAAAATTTAGATTTTTAAAAAATGCAAAATACCCTCACTTTTAAATTACGGTTCTCTTTTAAAAAAAAAACAACCCTGTGAACCAAGAAACTATGTGAATAAGCCATAGATGGTATGTGGGCCATCAACGCAGCCTCCAAGTGGAAAGAAGATGCTGTAAACATCTTCCCTGAATTGAAACAGCAACAAAAGGAACCTAAACCCTGCCTGCCAAATCGGAAAAATATACTTATGTGTATATTTTTATGTACATTTCTGTATGTCTAACTCTATACTCAAGCTTATATTGAAACGTAAACTTCGTATGTTTATTTAAATATATATTTTCACTTATGTGGCCAGACTTGGACGATTTGGGCTCAAAATGAGGACATTGAAGGCCAATGTGGCCCTGGATGTCAACAAGAAGGGTACAATTGTAAAAATGCCGACCTTATTACTTAGGTTTGAATCCAAGTTTTCAGGCAGCTTGTTTTTGTGACCTTTAAAACCACCTTTCAATCTCTGATAAACACAGAGCTAAGCTGGGAAGAAAAGGTATTTACAACACCACCTTTGGATCACTTTAAAGCTGGTCAAGTATTTTTGCAGTAACGGGTAGGGATGGAATGCTGGGAAAATAACAGCTCAGGAAACAAAGCAGACTGGTTTTATCTCAACTTTTTATATCCAACTGAAGCACACTTCACCTGTGAATAGTGATTATTAAGTTTCTTTCAGGGGAATGGGACCTGTAATTCATGAATGCTGCAGGTGTGACCCCCTAGGAGCCTTTTCTCTGAGTGAAAGGACGTTAGTCATTATTCATGGCTGAGATAGTCCATTTATTCCACAGCAGAGAAAGAATTCCTTTTTTATCTTCTTAAAACATGAGACCTTCAATTTTATAAGCTTCACAGCCATAAAAGATTCCCTCTCGGAATTACGTTTATTAGGGGTTGTTGTTATCTCATGCTGGTTTTTTTTAAGTACTTGAATTTCTGTGAGTTACTAAAATGTCAGTAAGAATGTATGGTTAAAAATAGTAGATAATTCATTATTCTGTGACATTTCCATAGACATCTGGTTATTCTAGGCCAATATTATCATTATTATTATTATTTTGGAGACAGAATCTCACTATGTTACCCTCGGTAGAGTACTGTGGCATCACAGCTCACAGCAACCTCTAACTCTTTGGGCTCAAGTGATTCTCTTGCCTCAGCCTCCCAAGTAGCTGGGACTACAGGCACCTGCCACAATGTCTAGCTAATTTTTGTTGCATCTGTCATTGTTGTTTAGCTGGCTGGGGCCAGGATTGAACCTGCCAACCTCAGTATATGTGGCTGGCACCATAACCACTGTGGTACAGGTGCCAAGCCTAGGCCAATATTATTAATATCTATGAATACAGAATACAGCCCATCAAAACAAATTCCACGAGAGTGGGTGCATTGGTTTTTGTTTGTGTCAAGTGTTGCCTGAAATAAGCAAGTCACTGGCTAAAATCTAAAAATCTTTTGGTTGTAGAGATTTTCACTTGTTGTGACAATCAATTCACAGTGTGCTTTCACAGATATTATATTACTTGACAAGCTTTTGGCTAATAGCCTTACTACATTCCTCACTTCATACATTTTCCACCCTTTTTCTATTCACTTTTTTCAGATATTGAAAGCATGTTTAAAATACGTATGTCTCTTTACAGAGAGATATGGGTAGTCTTTTGTTTTCATGCCACAGAGTAAACAGGGAACACATTTTTGCAGTTCCTGTGCACATCTGATTGATATTGAAAAAAGTCAGGAATTTTAAAGACATAAAATCATTTACAATTTGCCTTTAACCCCCCTTTTTTATCATGCCAGATTGGGGGGTGGGGTGGGGTGGAACAACACCTTGACGACCAGATTATGTTCCAAGTGTATACTGGGTACTCAAAGAGATTAGTTCTTCCCCATTGAGGTACAGGTTATACACAGGATGTAACTGAGAACTTCAGTCTTGTCAAACAACCAATGGCTGGGCAAAATTACGCCAGATACTGAAAGGGAACTGTAAATATTAAATAAGCAAGTGTGACAGCTAAATGGCTGCCTTATTCAGTTTAATCAGGTAATCTATTTCCACAGCAAACCCAAAACTTGAAATAGGCACTGACTCCACATCCAGCTGTCACTTGTCTTTAATTCTAAAACCAAAATGAAGCTGCAATTCTAAATGTAGGTGGAGAAAAGATAGTATTTAAAGAGAAATAATATTTAGAGAAAAAAGTTACGGTTTGTGTTTCTCCTGAAAGAGACAAAATGTGTTCTGTAGTTCAAAGCTGTAGAAATTTTACCTTAGAACTAGTCTCAAAGAAGTATGAAATCTATCTCGATTTGGAAAATTACTCCAAATATAGGTAACAGGCAATCAAATTTTAGGCAAGTTAGTAAGAAGCTTATCAATTCTTTTTTTGTAGGGGCAGGAAATGGGATCTACAGCCAATACAAGTCCAGATAGCGTACATTTTTCATTCTTTGGAATGATTTGAGTCTCTGCGAGTTACTAAAATGTTAGTAAGAATGTGTGGTTAAGAATAGTAGATAATTCATTCTTATAAATGGTAGAAATGGGAGAAAGTCATTTCCCCCCCATGATTCTAAGTTGATGTCTCACCTCTATGGTGAGTTGATGTCTCACCTCCATAGTTTAATTATCTAGATGAAGAATTACAAGGTAGACCATATGGCTATGCTTAGCTATGAGGATCTAAAGCCAGAGATGATTTATACATAATAATCTATCAGCCATTTATTTGACAATATATTTCTCTCTGCTAAGAAAGGGCACCCAACCAAAATTCATAGACAACAGAGATGTTGGAGACCTGCACGTGCCTCAGCTGCCCTCTGACTTCTTATCTCCAAGTCGTTTCTAGTTGCTATTACTGGGTTGTGGTGGTTTCTTCCTTAGTTATGTGGGGTGACTTCTTCATTCTACCCCTGGTGATATGCTGGTGACATTCTATCACATGCTGACTGCCTTCCTCTTTCGTGCTGTCTTTGGCCATGTGAACTGAATCTATTCTTTAGTCCTGCCTGTTCTGACTTTCTCAGTCTTGTTCCTCAGAGGGGATCCCCCCTACCTCACCCAGGTTGGAGAACTGTCCAATCCCCCCCACCAGCGTCTCTGAAGTACACTTTCCCACTCATTGAGAAATCTACTTCCCGTAAAAAGGCAAATTCTAGAAGAGAAAATGTATTTCACTGTTTGTACCTTTCCAAGCTTCACTGCATCCCAACACAGATGAACTGGATTGTTAACTTTAAACACTTGGTCTGGATTTCTCCAGAATCTTAGAGGAATAGGGCTGAACAGCCACCCCAACAACTTTCTCAAAGTGAAGGAGAAATTGCTCTCAAATGCTGGTTATAAACGTGTAATCTGAACTCCAGCCACTCTACAGGGCTGCAGAAGAATTTACGATGTGCTAAATATTTCCTTTGTTCTTCCCAGTGGTAGCCTGCTGTGGCAATTAGAAAGCCACTGGCTCCACATGGAAACTGCTGGAGTTTTCTGAAGAATTGTTGATAACTATTCAGCAGGCTCAGTGAACAGGATTTTCTTATTGCGCAGAATTCAGATTTTTTAATTTCCTTTCAAGGTCTTATTTTCTGAAATATTTTCTAAAATGTTCTTCCTTCTCCCCCGGTGCCTTTCCATTGCCCCCTTTACAAGGAGAGAGGAGAGGTCAAGGTGAATACCATAAGCCAATGGAAGCCCTGGGTCTTAGCCTCCTCACACTGCAGTCCTTTTTAAAGCCATATAAAGGTCCTTTGTGTTGCTATCAAAAACACCTCTGACCTCCTCTTTCTTATTTTCATAGAAAGTGACAGCCCTGTCCCATCCTTCACAAAAGCAAAAAAAGAAAAAAAGAAAAGAAAAAAAATCTGCCAATACCGTTCTTCTTCAGAAGCCAGACACTATTAATCATCAGCAGGAGGCAGTATGGCTTCAATTAGCCACGTAGTGTACAATAAATTCTCAGTTATTCAATGTGTGTGCGTGTGTGAGCATGTGTGTGTGTGTGTGTGGTGGTCTTACTGCTGGGCACTCTTCTATTTTATACGTATTAATTCTTTGAGGATGGCAGTATTATTACCCTCATTTCAGGATTAAAGAAATTAAAGTACAGAGAAGGTGAACAATTTGCTCCCAAATCACGAGGCTAGTTAATGAAGGAAGTGCCTCCAAAATAAAGAATTCCGATTGAGCGAGCAAATGTCTGGGAGAGGCAGATTGGCAGAAAGGTTAAGGGCGAGATCGTAGCAACTCACTACCTGCGATCCCAGGCAAGCTACTGAGCTGCTCTGTGCTTCTCATCCATCACCAATGGAACAGAAGAATAGTAGGAACCAACTCACGGGGTTTTTGTGAAAATTAAATGAGTAATACGTATTAAGCACTTAAAAACCCTGCCAGGCAAGTACTACATAGGTGATTCTTTTTATAATCCATACTAATTTTTCTAGGAGTAAACCTCAATAGTGAAAATTGGCTGCATCCTGACCCCTGGTCTCTTTCTTTAATAGGCACTACATGCCAAGCTAGTTGCAAGAGATCAGAGATGAATTGGACAATGTATCTATCCACAAGTGTGTCACAGTTTTGCAAAGAAATAACATGCACACAAATTACAGGCAAGTGTAATACAGGGTGTAATACAGGTAGGTTAAATTTTTTTTTTTTTTTTTTAAAGCAGAGTTAAGACAGTGAGATTGGGAGCTTCACCTCTCAGAAGAGGAAAGCACGATCAGGGAAGGCTCGTTAATGTAGAATATAAACATCTTAACACAATAGCTAAGAAAATGACATGAAGGCTGTGTTAACCAATTGATAAAAATATTTCAAATTGTATATAAAAACAGCACACTGTACCCCATGACTGTAATGTACGCAGGTATGATTTAATAAAAAAAAAAAAAAAAAACATGAGAGTCACGTCTTTTATGAATGTGACTTCATTGAAGGAAGAGTAGGAATTAGCCAGAAGTGGGGTAGAGAGATCTCAGGAGTGGGAACAACATAGGCAAGGGCAGGGAGGGAGGAAGGGCCTGGCGGATGGAGGGAGCAGCGCGGTGACAATCTGTGTACGCTAAGAAATAGAACAAAGCAGAGAAGAGGCAAATGGAAACTTTTAGAGGCTGCTTCATGCACCATTGCCACATTATTCTTCTTGCAGGACAATTCTGATCAAGATCCTCCTCTATTAAAAAGCCGCAGTATTTCCCCACTGTAATGGGTTGGATAGTGTCCCCTCCAAACTTCATATATTGAAACCCTAAACCCCAGTACCTTGGATTGTGACCTTATTTGGAAGTAGGGTCATTGTAGATATAATTAGTCAAGCTAGAAGGAGGCGTTCTAGCTTCCTTCTACTGAATCAGGCTGAGGCCCTAGTCCAATGTGACTGGGGTCCCTATAAAAGGGGGCAATTTGGACACCAACACGCACACAGGAAGAATGCTATGTGAAGATAAAGGCAGATTTGGGTGTTTTCTCTATAAGCCAAAGAATGTCAACGATGGCCCGCAAACCACCAGAAGCTAGGAGAGAGGCATGGGACAGATTCTCCCTCAAAGCTTCAGAGGGAACCAACCCTGTCAAAACCTACATCTTGTATTTACAGTCTCCAGAACTGAAAGAAAGTAAATTTCTGCTGTTTATGTCACCCAGTTTGTAGTACCTTGTAACAATCTAGCAAGTGAATGAACCCACTAACACAACATTCAGCCTGCATTTTCAACTTTTTCCCCAGAATCTCTTTAAATAATATTTCAGGGTGAGAATTGGTGAGAAAAAGTGGAGAAATAATATGGAAATAAGAGGGTTGTACCTACCCAGCTCCCATTTTTGACATTGAACTGCTATGACCCCCTCTCCGACCCATGAGAAGCACCTCAGCACTTAATACTCCAACAACACACTCCCCATTTTATTGCACCCTTGGCTTTATTCACAACCATTTCTTACATCTAGAATATATTTCTCTGTTCCATAATTATTGTCCATATTTCTTCTGCTCATTCTCAAAAACCAAGCTGAGTGTCTTTCACAAAGTATTTCTCTTCCACCAAGTATTTCTTTGAGATTGGCTGTTATATTGTCTTTTCTTTATGACACTTTTCATGCTCTACCTTGTACTAGATAGATCAGCAAAACTTCTACTTGCCTGCTGACCCTGAACAGAATGTGAAATCCTTTAGGTCAGGGACAGTAGTAGGTACTGTACTCTTTTTGTGTTATATGAATGATATTTGATATATGGTATTTGATATATGGTAAATGATTGGTGTTTGCAAATTCATTGCACTTCATATTGAAACTATTATGAGCATAGTGATTCATTAAATGGATTTACTCTTGCCTTGGTAGTGGGACTCCAATTGGATATTATTCCACTTCACATTGTTTTTCATTTGCTTATACTTGGTTCCTTTAATTTCACAACACTTGTTTTAATATTCTTATGTACTAATTCTATCATCTTTGTCCAGGATTGAGCTATTTCTATACAATGATCTTTCTCCTCTTTATGGTTTGTGTTATTCAGACTTTTTGCCCATTTTGTTAGTTTTGATTGGTTACCAAACATTGTAAATTTTGGTTTTTGAGGGGGTTTGTTTTGTTGTTGTCTTTCTTTAAATAATTTTAATCTTTGTTATGGTACACAAATACATTTTTAGGAATCAGTCTTAAGATTTGCTTTGGACCTTTGTTAGTGTGGTCCAGAATAGTTTTTAGGAAAGGGCTAATTCACTACCATTACCGATGCAATACCTTCCAAGGGTTCTACATCCCATGTACTTGATCTTCAAATTATTGTCAACAACACAAACTCTTCCCAGTCTATGTGAACCGTGGAGAGATTTTTCCAGATTTTTCTTTCCAGTGGTTCTTTCTGTGGATTCAGATATTTTTCTCTCCTATGTCCACAGTATTCAGGCAAAGATTTAAGGCAGCTCCCCTGTAGATGATTGGAGTCCTCGTTCTGTTCAGATTCTTTCTCTAAGTCTGCCGCTCACATTTTAGGTACCTTGCCCTCCCTCAACTATCGAGTCTGTCTCTGCAACTCAACAAGACCACCAAGCTCTCCTTGGGTTCATTCTCTGTGTCCTAGGGTCTACTAGAACTTCCCTGATTAGATAATTGAGGCCACCTCATTTGTTCTCTTCTTTGTTGTCCAGGGCTTGTAAATAATTATTTTATAGATTTTTTCTCTATTTTTTTTGACATTTAAAGCATATGGGTAAATTAATCTTAGTTACTCTACAAATGCCAGCAAAGTGCTTACAATGTTTTATTTATAAACATTAATTAGAAAGGATTGTAAAAAGTATAGTTACTGAGGTAAATGATCTTATTCTTTTGAGTAAATATCTGGCAATATTTATTGCCTTTGAATCTTTCACGTTAAATAGTTTCTCAAGGAAGGACTATTTATTTATTTATTTTACTGAGACAGAGTCTCACTTTGCCACCCTCCATGGAGTGCTATGGCATTACTGCTTACAACAACCTCAAACTCTTGGGCTTAAGTGATTCTCTTGCATCAGCCTCCCAAGTAGCTGAGACTACTGGCACCTGCCACAACACCCAGCTATTTTGTTGTTGTTGTTGTTGCAGTTGTCATTGTTGTTTAGCAGGCTTGGGCCAGCCTTGAACCCACCAGCCTTGGTGTATGTGGTTGGTGCCTTACTCACTGAGCTATAGGCACTGAGCTGGAAGGACTATTTAAAATAAAGTTTGAGTGAGTTGTCTATAAGAAGTGGATAAATACAGGGCATTGGAGTTGGGAAAACCCACTCAAATCCTATTTTCACCCCCTCAAGAGACATAACCTGTGGCTACTTATTCAAGCATTCTGAGCCTTCTTTCTTCTATTGCAAAACAGAAACTAACACAATCATTCCAACAGGTTATTGGGAAGATTCAATGTCCATTACTTCTCTGCGGATTTTATGGTAAACCTTTGTTCTGAGATCCACGCACCATGATGGATGAAGAATCGCCTGTGAAATTCTTAGTGGATCTATCCTTTAACTTAAACAAGTAAGTTTCCTGACACTTTTTCTTCCCTTCCAAATAATAAGGAATTTATTTTATTGGAAATGCAAGGGAATTAAAGTTCCAATCTCTACCAACCTCTCAAATTTTGGGTTACTCTCTCAGGCACTTCTTTGCTCAAATGGATAGGCAAACAAACTCAGTTTGACTACATTTCCACTCTATGTCTTAAATATGAGTCCAAAAATGCAATGATGAATTAGTCCATTTTTCATTTTGACAGGCTTTATTCATATTCTTTCCAAATTTCTTTGCCAGGATTCTAGCATATGATTTTGCTTTTACTTAAGCGGATGCTCCTCCTACCTGTCATTCCCAGCTTTGCTAGCTCCTCCTGTTGTCATAGCCTTCACTGGGTATCCCCAAAGGTTCACTTGTGATGCTTGTGCAATATGCTAATAATTCACGAATATTCACTTTAACTCTCCCCTTTTGCAATTTCTTCTAAAACTTTTCAGTTATCTTTTGTTGGAGATTTATTCTTTGATATCACTTTGCTTTCACCATTACTGCACTATCGTTCCAGGCACAGAAATACACATTCTCTCTAATGTTCTCTTATTTAAATTCTCACATTATTGATCCCTGACAATTATCCCTTTAAAAGACCTCATTCGTAGGAAATTTCTCTCCTTAAGACGTAGTTCATGGTGAAGTAGAAAGAACATAGCATTTGTTGATGAAAATATTAAAATTTCAGTTCCTGTTGTAGTACATTATGGTCTAGCATGAACTTCTTAAACTTTGTGAGGGTCTATTTACTCAACTATAAAGCAAGGATAATAATATTGAATTCATAGAATTTATATAAAAATTAAAAGTAGATAATCTGCAAAGTGCTTAGTGGAATAATCAGCATTTAGAAGATGTTCAAGGATTGTTACCTTATTTCTGTACTGTTTATTTCTAAATGCCAAAGCCTCAAGCTTAAACTTTGGTAAAACTTTCTGGTGTTTTTCTTCACTTTCCAGGTTTTCTTTTCTATTTTTATAAGCAAGAATGGTTCCTCCTGAAGGAAGTTGTTAAGAATCAAATAGATATCTAAAAATTGTTATGCATGATATCCATTAAGATGCATATGGCTTAAACAGTCAAGAAATGAATTAGTTGACATAAGAAACAAGCCAGGAGATAATGCAGGCTTCTGGGATAGTAGATTAAGCAGGTTCTTTCTGTATCTCTTTTCCTGCAACACTAGTGTTGGTTTTATCCTAAGATAGCTCCTCTGGTACTGGAAATTGAGGCCACATGCATCTATCTTCCTCCTTCCTGTCCAACAGGAAAAAAATTTGGTTTTCTGTGCCTTTATTGGCCTCCAGCAAACGGTGTCTCTCATCTGATTATCCAGAATTAGGTCATAAGTTCCTTTTCCCAAGAAAGGATTGGCAAGGGGGAATAGCATAGGTTGACCGATGCACCTTGAGCAGAAGAAAATTCCTCGCACTGTAAAGCTGCTGTTTAGAAGAGGAAGGGCCGAAGGATGTTGGGAGTCAGTCTTAATGCTTACTGTCTGTCCTCATGAGGGCAAGGGCTTGTTTGCTCTTGTTTGTTCACTGCTGAATTATTGTTCCTAGAAACAGTGACTGATGTGTAGAATTAGCTAATAAATATTTGTTGAATCAATATCAATTATGTTCATTGCATGACTCCTTATCTCTTGGAGCTCCATTAAATCTCATATCAAATCGAATAAATAATTGTTGAATAAACTTCCCATGAAAAGCATCCATTTGCATGCTTCTAAGCTTTCTACTCATTTTCTTCCCTGTATGTGTCTTCTCTCTTTTCCTGTCACATACCGAGATGTCCTCTTAAACTGAGCAGGGTTCATGAATCTTTGATGAACTTCGTCTTTGTGCATTTCCAGAGTTGCAGTGAGTCTTCTCCGCTAAACAGTTTATCTTCCCGAAGGTTTCCAAGATCAAATACTACCAGCCTCGGCTCACTAAATTCCAGCAAAATCCCAGTATTCTGGCCTGTTTTCTATATGTTCTGGAATGGTTATATATATATTTTTCATCTTTTCTTTCTTGGTCAATCAATAATAAGCCCTGAGAACTATGTCTATTCTAGTCAGCTCATGCTCTATGCAGGGTACAGTCTGAAACAGGCATAGGCAAGATATTAATGTTTGAGCAGGCAGAGAGCATTGGGATAAAAGAGATTCTATTAATAAGGCAAATGCTGTTGTTCTTAATGTCAATTACATGGAGTATTTAAACTCTAGGATGTCCCAGATAGGCATGAGTAACTCATTTAACCTTCAGATTCTCATATTCCATTCCCAAAGATTCTGATGTAGGCCTGAGATGGTGTTGAAAAATATGCATTTTTACCCAGTGTCCCAAATTATTCTGGTGAGAACTGGATATAAGCAACATTTGACTGAATGGTGTTGCCTTCACTTAATATCTTCTCCTTCCATCAGTATAAGAATGAAGAAGGAAGGCTTAATGTCCAATGCTAAATGAATGGGTAACTGAATGTCTCTGATTCTGTGAGTAACTACTAGGTAGAATTATCAGAATATTAAAAAATATATTTTTTAAAAGGCTAGGAATGGACATGAGAGGGGAAGGGCAGGCAGAGAAGAAGGTACCATACAGGAAGGTTAATTTCTGATAGAAAGTTTGAGTTCTGACAGTTAAGGGCCTTGAATACTATAATAAAGGGTTTGGATTCTTCTGAAATCCATTCCATGGGAAGTCTTGGAACGTGTGTGAGCAGGGAATAATTTATGTTATAGAAAGCTGAATTTGTCTGCATATGATGGATTGATCAGCAAGGGAAAGCTG
This sequence comes from Otolemur garnettii, assembly GCF_000181295.1. NCBI lineage: Eukaryota > Metazoa > Chordata > Mammalia > Primates > Galagidae > Otolemur > Otolemur garnettii. Next base: position 14,133,453 of record NW_003852437.1, on the reverse strand, counting down.
GGGCACAGAAGAAAATCAGCCATGATCGAAATTCACAAATGGTTTCTGCATGACGCAGGGGCAAGTGAGGCCCCTGAGGGCTTGGAGGCTGTTCTACCATGAATCAACATACAGCAGGTATTGTGAGCAGTCACCTATGATTTCCATTTGGGGTCAAAATGATTCGTCTTTATGAGACACTTGGCTGCTAGTGGCTGCTCAGTCCAGAAAATAAGGTTTGCAAATATGAGACACTCCGTGTCAGTGTTCAGAACACAAAGAAACACATAAGAAAACTTTTTCTCCATTTATTATAATGATGGAAATTTCAGCTGAAACCTAAGAACTTACAAGGAGCAACAAATACTTTACATTAGCTATATCCATTAGCATAATTTTTTTAAAAAAAGGTCAATATATTAAACAATGGCTGAGGTGTATTATTAAAATGGGGAACTTAAAATGGAGTAGAGACTTGATTCTCTGAAGCTGGCAGCGTCAGGGGTCAGGTGTGAGGAAAGCCCTGCTCTAAACTTAGAGCAGGGGAAATAGGCCATTAAGGGTGGCCAGGAAACAGGCTTTCCCCTCATCAAATGAAAAGACTCTCTACCTTTGCCACATATCTCTACTGACATTTCTCTTTTATTGTCTTTCCAAGGGGTCCACTTGCCAGACAAAATGCTAGATGGTAAAATTGGAGACCTCAGAGTTACTTCTTTCCTTTGGTGAGGGACCAAGGAATGAGGAGAACTGATTTTGTGCCCAGATAAAAGTCAACCTGAAGAGCCAAAGTTATCAGGAAGACAGAGCATAGATGGCAAATAAACTAATTTTTCTATCCTCCTAAAGGCTAAAGATGATCTCTGAAATCTGTTAACTCAGGCTAGTGCCAGCTCTTCCCTCACCTTCTTTTTGGAGCTTCCTTCCAATCCACCCACCCTTATTTCATTTTTTAACCCACCCTCAGTTTTCTCTCATAATTAAATCTACTTTCACCAAAACGTTTGAGAGAAACTGTAGATTTTATTTTAAGATGAATCAAGGAGAGAGTTTTATCATAAAGCCAGAAACCACCATTTGAAATATCTCTTTTGGTCTACAGCCATACCATCTTGAATGCTCCTGATCTTACCTGAAATGTCCCTTTGACATTTCTTCAGTGTTTTTACCTACTGAACTGCTTTATAGCCCTCTCCTCTTCTCTCCTTCTCTGCTGTGGCAACTTTGTCCTCTTCTTGTCTTCACCACCCTCCCCCTCCTCTCATCAGGCAGAGCAATTCTGCCCTAGTCTCTTGCCCCAACTTGCACATCCAGTCACTCCATGGTTCTTACCAAAATGAAAGAGTCTACATTTAAAAGGAGAGGATACATTTTCTACTTTTACCATTGTATCTGCATAGCTCTCCTGTTTTAACACTTTTTTTCCCTATCAATGACAGACAAAGTTAGAAGAGACTAAAGAGGAAAGGGCAGCATTTTCACAGTTATATCTGCCACTCATTGTGGAACCCAGGATTTCTTCCTCCAAGGTTTAGTGTGTTCACTCCATGCTGGCAACTGTGTTACGTGCCAGCCATCTATTGCACATTATGAATACTGATATTTTAATTTAGCATTTCTTAGTGGGTACTCAGGCAACTTTTCCTCAGGGTCCCAAGAACTGTGAATATATTGCCTTTAAACATTGTTGAAAAGACGCCAGGCATGGTGGATCATGCCTGTGATCCTAGTACTCTGGGAGGCTAAGGTGAGTGGATCCATTGAGCTCAGGATTTTGAGGCCAGCCATCTCAATTAAAGATAGAAAAACTGGCTGGAGCATTGTGGCCAGCACAGGTAGTCCCAGCTACTCAAGAGGCTGAGACAAAAGGATTGCTTGAGCCCAGGAGTTTGAGGTTGCTGTGAGCTATGATACCATAGGGCACTCTACCCAGGGTGACAAAGTCAGACTCAGACTCAAAAAAATGGGTGAAAAGATGACAAATGACAAAAGATGACAATGTTCCTAGGTTGAACCACTCTTTTGGATCTACCTTGCCATGATCCTGACTGCATCATAATTATAATAAAAAGGGGTCGTTGGGTTCATACTTCAAATGGCCTAGTGCTAGTGTGTCAAGCCACAGGTAGAAAGGAATCTACCACACATAGTCTTCTACTTGGAGTTTGAGTAGTAAACTCAATCCAACTATGGAATCCAACATGGGAGTTGGAGGTAAAGAAATGCCAGGGTCAGCATTATGTCTGGGCCCCTACATAATTTGTGGGGCCCAGAGAAAAATGAAAACGTGAGACCCTTTGTTCAAAGAGCAGCAAAAAATGCCATTAAAGGGACTAAAGGACAGAGCTGTTTCCTTTCTTCTGTGCTCTCTCTCTAAACCTCATACAGTGTTTACATGAGTGATTTAGTGTTAGTCTAAGTAAAGTTGAAGTTTTACGTTATTAATGTGAATTTTGCCATTAATCTTTATATTGTGCAATGCCAGTTTTAAATGCAAATATAAGAGCATTTAACACATACGCAGAATCACCCCAAAATCATACAATTTGTATTTCCTAGCTCTTATGTGTCTATGTATGTCATTCTTACCACAACAGTGGAAGTGCTGCACAAAACTAACACACACAACGCTAACCCTGCTTTTATTTCACTTTTTATGATACATAAATTCTTTCTAACACTCCACTTCAGCTTTATGAATGGGTAAGGGAGCACTCAAAGGAGAAAGAGCTATGGGTTAACCTGTCTTTTCCTTTCCTTCTGTGTCAACATTTTCAGCATAAGTGATTAGCTAATTTGGACAGAAAACTCAGGTAAGAAAACATTGGAGAAAGTTTTTGGTCATTGTGTTTCTTAGAACATCCTTGTCTTCCTTCTACATTTAAAGCATGTTCTGGTTCTAAGGACAAGGGCCAGCCCCTGCCTTACTCAGGTGTAGACATAACATGCTTATCTTGTACTCAGTTGGAGATACACTGAACTCCTATGCATTGTGTGTCCACTGGAATTCCTGCTCCTGGAGTGAGAAGGAATAGTGGGGCTGCATACTGAGCACATCTCTAATCTCATGGGCAAGTTCAACAGTCTCATAAGACTTCATTTATAAAACATAAGTTTCAAAAGTAAACTTGAGAATTGCAAGATGGTGCGAGTAGGATAGTAAGCCAAATATGGGGTCCTTTTGAGTGTGGGGCACTGTGCACCTGCACAGATGGCATGGCCAGGAAGCCAAGTAGAGGGCACATTCTGCTTTATCCCTCCACTCCTGACATTGGTAGGCCCCAACAAGGCCATCTCCACAGAATTGACAAATAAGTCTTGCCAGTGTCTTTTTTCCCTCAACCCCCTGGTTCTTCCCTTAAAATTTTTTTTTCCTCCTCACCCTAAAATCAGGCTCTTCTTTTAGTGACTGGCAATATTTCAGCTTTATCCCCACCTGCAAAAGTGGGCCATGGGAATTCAAGGGAACCATCTCCTCTCCAGTAGGCCTTCTTCAGGAGATGTTTGAGAAGTAGCAAGTCTAGTATATTGAAAACAGAGTGTTTTGGACTGTACGCTGTGTTTAGAATCACTCCTATCGATATAGGTATAGGAGCTGCAAAAGATTTAAAATAGGAAAGGAAATTTAAAAAAAAAAAGAAATTATTTCATTTTATGGAAGTCTTCCTGGTATTTAGCATGGGCTGAAATTGGAGGAATTTGTGATAACTTACAGAGACTAATTAAAAGGAAGCCAATTTCTGTAGCCCTTTCTAAAATGACAGGGTTCCCAAGACTCTACTACTAAATGGTACTGTGATTCCCTGATTTCGTTTACGTGGTGGATAGCCAAGGCAAGATAGCTTCAGGACTGGGGGAAAATATATCCCAACCTAGAATGGCTGGTTAATGGCAGAAAGGTGACGGAAGGCAGGTGGCAAAAGGTAGGAACCTCTTCTAGGAGCTGGAGAAAAGAGGTTACCTGAGTTAACACACCTGGTCTTCACAAAACCAGCTGGAAGCTGGGACGCTCTTAAGGTAATACAACTTTGGGGCTTGCACTGGAGGCTATTGTTTTGAAAAACCCGGAGAATCTTTAGGGATATAAGTTTTGCACGCGTAGCTCCTCTCTGCCTTAATTCAAGGCTGAGCTCTTCCAATGTGCTTTACCGGACCTCCCAATGGCTCAAGTAAAAGATGTGAGAAAGGAGAAAGGGAAAGCTCTGACCACCTCCTACCAAACCCGCCACACTTACAGTTCTGGGAGCTTACTTCCTTGCTCAGACAACTGAATTAATTGAATTCTTTGTTCATCCTATTAGAACAGGAAGGAATCCTTTTAGTTAGTGGAAGCATTCCCATACAAATTCTGATTTAATCTACCTAGGTTTTTTAAATTTCATTCTTGGTTTGTTTTGAAGTTTTTGTTTTGTTTTATTTTGGAGGGTTTATTTTTGGGGGTGCTTATCTTTTCATAATGATTCAAGGATTTCTTGGGATAGTTATCCATATTTGGCTTCTGAAAATGAATTACTTCTTTTTTTTCTATTAAATCACAGCTGTGTACATTGATGCAATCATGGTGTACAATGTGCTGGTTTTATATACAATTTGAAATATTTTCATCACACTGGTTAACATAGCCTTCACAGCATTTTCTTAGTTAATTGTTTTAAGACATTTATATTTTACATTTAGTAAGTTTCACATGTACCCTTGTAAGATGCACCGTAGGTGTGGTCCCACCAATTACCCTCCCTCTACCCATCCTCGTTCCTCCCCTCCCCTCCCCCTCCTCTTTCCCCATATTCTTGGGCTATAATTGGGTCATATGAAAGCTATAACTTGGTTTCATAGTAGGGCTGAGTACGTTGGATAATTTTTCTTCCATTCTTGAGATACTTTGCTAAGAAGAATACGAATTGCTTCTTATTTGAATTAAAGACACATGGGTGTGGTAGGCACCTGTAGTCCCAGCTACTTGGAAGACTGAGGCAAGAGAATTGCTTGAGCCCAAGAGTTAGAGGTTGCCATGAGCTGTGACACCACAGCACTCTACTGAGGGCAATATAGTAAGAAAAAAAAAAAGACACATGGAAGTCTGAGGTTTCTACTGGGCTCTTGTACCATACGTTTGGATTTTAAGAAAGTTTATGTAGTTTGTCTTAAATAGCAGTGTCAGGATAAATGAAAACAAAACTGTGAATGCTTAATGTTTTCTTTTATGTCAATCTTTCTTACTTATTGTTAGCATAGTGTAAAAACTACTAGAGAAATATTATATGCTGGCTACCTCATTTGGAAATTCCAAGGTAACATTTTTAAATTAATAAATACAAATAAATCAAGTTTGGAAGGTAATGTGTCTTTTATATTTATGCTTAAATGTATAAATGTGCCCCAATCACACTTCATAATTGGATGTTCTAAAAACACTTTCAAAAGTTATATTTAAGCATTAATGCACTTAGAGAGACACAGATGTTCTTTCTTCCAGAGGTTAATACCCTCAAATCTAGAAGTAAAATTAAAATTTCAGTTAAGTGAAATTTTATCATTATTATTGTTGATTCCATGGAATACAAAATGAAATGCATATATTTTTGTGAAAGCTTTCTCAAACTCTGCCCAACTCCAGATTCCTATTAGAGATTGGATAATACTTGCAATTATTCCATAGTTACTTCTGTTCAAATATTTCAAAACACTATCAAAATTGTTTTACAAAAGTAATTTAGCAATATTCTTTTGATTCTGCCATTTTAAAATGGATATTTATTTATAGTCCTATATGTAGTTATTTGACAAGTAATACAACAATCAAATGAAAGTACAATATATCACTTTTACTACCTAGATATCAATAATTTAGGACATCAGATTCGATTTTTTTTTAAATCAGTTATGTCTGAAAATGTTTTCTTATTTTACATCATCAGCATAACCCTTAGGAAGTTCTTTACAAATTTTTAGAGATTGCTAAGCTTACAGGCATATGCTCACCCAATCTCTATAAGAATCATGGGGTATGATAGAGAATGTCACTCCCTTTCTCTCCTTCTCTCTCGCTCTCTCCCTCTCTCTAATGTAGCAGCTGCCTTCTAAACCTGATCCCATATGGTCCTGTTTGAGAAAAAAATGAAAATCAGTTTTCACTAGAGAGACATTGTATGTAAACAATTGAAAAGTCTTTTCATACTTCAGACTGACATTTCTACCAAGACCTTAATTGCTGCTGGGCCTACAGGGTTATGTGCTTTTTTTAAGCTACATGTGCTCCTGGCTAAGTAGCTGGGACACGCTGTGAGTAGTTTTAGATCACCGTAGCTCCTGCTATTTTAGCCTGTGTCATTGCTTGAGTTGTAACGAATTTGGATGATCCTAACAATCATAATTATGACAGTTCTGATATTCGATAAGAATAACTTACATTCAGTTTTGCCAAGAAAGTCACGGAGCATTTAGCACGAGGGCAAAATCAATCTACATAGTGGCAATGAATAACTCACATAGGAGTAGACTGCAGAAGTCCTGTCTGTGTAAGTAATTTGTAGATGATTATGGGCTTACTAAATTGATCCTATCTCTATTTTAATTGTCTTTTCTATCATGTATATCATATTAGTTTTTATTTTTGTTTTTAATCTAAATGTTCATTCATGGACAAAATCAATTTTAACTCATTCTCATACATACAAGTAATATGCATCCACAGTGCACAGTATTTCATTTTTGTAGTTAACAAAATCATTATGATAAAAAAATTTCATTGTTTTTAGATTACTCTCTCTTTCTCCTGATTTCTTTTCCTCCTAGTTCAGCCTTAATTGTTGTAGCTAAATTTCTTAAAGGGGTTTCCGATTCTTCAAACTATAAAAAAAAGTATGTGCAAAAAAAGGGAAAAAGTTTACAGAAATTAATAGTGAGCGTTTAAGATTTTGAAGTTTTGCTTCTTTTTCTGATTTATCAGATCAAATTATGAACATTGAAAAGAGAAGAAAGGGATATTTTGCATGTGTAAGCAGTGATCACAACACTGTTACATTTTTCTAAGATCTTTCTAATAATTACTCAAGAATTATACTTTTAGTTTGTGTCCCCATAGGGTTGGTGCAGGTTTTGTTTGGAAAACATTTATTAGAGTTACATGTACATAATGAAAGGAAATGTAATTTGCAATTAGAAGTTCTGTGTTTAAATGTTGACTATTGTCTGTGTTGGCAGTTTGGCTTTAGAATACATTTAGAATACTGAGCTTCAGGCTCTTGTCTATAAAGTAGAGCTCATCACCATCATCATCATCATCATCATTTCCACAGAGCTGTAATGAAGACCAAATAAGCACAACAATATTACCGTGTATGTTTACAGTTTGTATAAAGCCCTCAATCAAAGAATAATATTCTATTCTATAAAAACTACTTATTGCAATTTTTAAGTTAAAGGGGGAAAAATGACTATATACACATGTGGGAAAGTATGAGCTAATTTGATTTTGCTTCTTTTCTGGTTTTTCATACGTATTTTTTAAAAGTTGATGAGCATTAATACTGCTTTGGCTAATTCGGTGTAGTCCCTTTACTTGTCTGTAACTCTGATTGTCTCAACTACAACATGGGAACAGCAAGCTTGGAAAAACCAGTCACCCACATTCAGCACTGCCTCTTGAACCACAGACAGGTTTTTCTTCTAAGATCTCAGGACCTGTAGACCATGGGCACCTCCCTACAGTGGACACTTCCCTCCGGAAGCCTGCTGGGCTCTGGACGGTAGATGCCAAGTCCCAACCCATTGCTGGACACCACAGCTGAGCCCAGGTGCCCAGTGCTCCAGTTCACTTCCTCCAGCCTGCGGGACTGGGGAGGAGAGTAAAGCTACTCCCTGGCCTGCTCTCTGGCATGGGCCATTTGTGCTCCAAAAATTTCCAGGCTCAAGGATAACAGTACCCATTCTTTATACTTCATAGGATGCCATTGTTTCTCCTTTAGTAACTAAAATCTTTTAAATTAAAATTTGATACATTTTAGTATTTTAGTGGTATAAATATTGTTCTATAATATACCTTTGAATTAGTTTCTCCAGAATATTTCATAGAATAATCTCCAAACTATTAGGAGCTCAGAGCTGGGAGTGGGGCTGGTGAGAGGAGGAGCGAATACAGTGCTATGAATTTAAGGATTTTTGTTGGCATTTTGGTCCTTACCCTCTAATCCCTGTTACTTTCTCTTTTTCTTTTTTACTACTTAATTTAGATTTGTAAAATGAGCTGAGAAGGGGTTGCCCACATAATATTTGTTGTGGTCTATTTTGGTTTCATGGTAGGTCCCGTAAATGAATGTCTTAAACACAGGGTGTCCCAAAGTTGCCCCTAAAGTTGCCATGCATAGGGAAACTGGGAAATTGTAGCTAAACGTACCTTGATTTACAAAATACTCATCACAAAATCTTACAAAGAGGTGGCCAACACGTAGAGAATATTTTGTAAATGTTTTATAAAATTATGTAAAGAATATTTTGTACAATTTCCTATTTTCTCTATCCATGGTGACTTTAGGGGCAACTTTGGGACTTCCTGCCTTCTTAGGTAAAAATAAAAAAAGACTCTATTCTTAGAAAACGTTAACAGCTAATTTTTTCCAATAATTTTCTTTGTTAAAAAAGTATAATCTAGACTCCTCCATCCAATTTCACATTCTTGGCACGTTCCATTTTTATTTCCCCCACATCCCATAGCTTTGTATGCTTTCTCGCAAGCATACCTACAATAAAGCCATCTGTTGCCCAAGGGGTCCTTCCTACATGAATCACGCTCTGTCAAAATTTTGAGGTTATAAATGTTCAGTTAATTGAGCAGTCTGACTAGCTGAATACTTGTAAGTGCTTTATAATGTCTTTCAACACTTCACAGCCCTGGCCCGCTTCAACTCCAGAGTCCCAGAGCAAATGGGACAAGTAGCTATTCACGTGGATTCTTGCTGATAAAACTAAAAACACGTTCATGAATTTTTCCCAGAATTTGGAAGAAGTGAATGTAGCTCTACTCTTAAGTATTCATTTTTGATTTGTGTCTATTTTATGCCAAAGCAAGTGGTTGAGAAGAGAAAAACTCAGCCAGTTAACCAATTATTATGCCTACTCTGCATTAAGCAGCTAGCAACGTTTCTTTTTTCTGGCCAACTTGATTGGGTGTTTTGGCATTGTGAATGCTTGTAGTTTCTAAGAAAGAAGTCAGTTTCTCTCTCCCGCTCTGCAATTATTTTCATTTCCTTTAGGGACATCAGAGAAAGGAGACACTGAAAATAAATGCACAAATAAGTAAACAGTTACATAATGTAGATGACAGCTCAAGCTCCTGGTCCCATGTTCTTCCAAAGATTTCTGTGCATTCCTGGCTGACTTATATTCCTGTGGTCTCTTCTGGCTTCAAGGTACAGATTTGATAGGATTCTGATTTTCGTTCTTCTATCAACTGTACCCTTTCAGTCCTGCACTGATTCAAATATAGAACTCAGCCCTTTTTCTTGCTTCCCCCTCAAAAGCAAATCTGCTCACAAAGTACTTTTCATGGTAGCCGACTTTACTGAAAGTTTGGTGAAGCGAAGACAGTTTACAGCACAATAATGCAAGTTTGAATACTGCGAATTTTTCTACTTAAAAGTATGTTGGTTTCCACCCATATCACATGGACTAGACTCTCTCTGATCCTTCAGGAGATAATTCCACTCTCTCTAACTGAACCCAAGCTCTGCTGTAATTTCTGAGGCATATATAAAAGCTCACCCAGGGCACTTCTAAACATCTGCTTTGGGTTTTACCCATTCTCTGTCTTTCACACAAAGGGTAGAGAAAGGTCTGACTCCACCCGTGAGAAATATTTATACCCTGACACACGTGCACACACGTGGGAGCACATGTGTACCACCCGCCCCACACTCACGCTTCTTAGAAAAGAGAAGAATTTATAGTCAGTTTGGATTTTAAGAAAAAAGTGTCTTTGGGGTACATTTATATTAAACTTCTCAAAGCTTGCAGTTTTTGTAGATACGTAGTATTTTACTAGAAATGTTTGATTTGGCCTCCAAGCTGGGCCTAAACTATACCTCTGACCTGATCCCATATTGGGCCACATGGCCCTTCTGTACGTTCCTTGAAGAGCAAGCTACTTCCCACTGTTTAAACTCTTCCTACCAGTGTGACTCAGCTTTGGGATTTATTTATTCTCGTGAGATATGCCTTAGCACAAATTTCTTCTTGTTAGAGGTGACAATCCAGTCCTCGTAGTAACATCACCCAATATTCTCTTTGAAAGTCAGTTTTGTTTTTTCAAAAGGAAGTATTGTATGCTGAGGTTATTTTTAGTTTTTATTTAAGTATTTATAATGCTCTGTTCTTGAGGACAGAGAGTTCCTTCTAATTCATGGTTGTACCTTTAAGATCCAGAAATGTGGGTGATACTCTGGAAGAGCGTAATGTATTTTTAAAAATAAAAAATATGTATATTGCTCAAAAATGAAAAAAATGAAATTTGCTTTATAAATGTAAAAAATACAAATATAATCTAATGTATTTTAAAGAAAATAGTAACTATTCCATAATAGTTAATATTGAGTAATAATTATAGTAATAATAATAACTTCCTTATGTTAACCTGATAGTTAAGACCCCATTTAGGATGTTCATATTTAAAATGTAAATGTTCAGAAGAAACAGTATTAGCCTGGGAATTAAAACAGCCTAGTTGAAGATTAGCATCATGGAATTCTAACCCAATCCTCTCATTTAACATCTGCGGCAACTAAGACACAGAAAAGCTATCTTGCACAATATTCAGGCAAATTCAAGTCTAGAATCAGGTTTCTTGAATCTCAAATGACTAATTTTCCCCCTAAATAATATCCCCAGTCCTAATCTAAGAGTAATCCGTTATTCATGTTTTCATTTATAGAATAAGCAGGTGAAATTAGATGATCTCTCAGCATTTGCAGTCCAATCACTCTTTTTCGTCCTTCCCGTCTTCCATCAATTATTCCACAACTTGACTGGACACAATCTCTTCACATTCTCATTCATTTTGTCAAACTCCTAGTCAGTGATACTGGGGATTTTTAATGGCTTTAAATGTCTGTTATTCAGGGAACACTGGTGGCATCTGTCTGGTTGTTGATGATACACAGCTTAATAGAACTCATAACCCCTGAATTGACACACGTAAAGAGAGATGGTTGACTATTTGCATCCACCTCTTTGGAGCACTTCCTGAATATTTAAGGATGAGCATATCCAACCAAATAATGTATTCAGGTCAATTACACCCAAACCAGACACAGTTGCATTTAGTATCGACCAAAGTTAAAATCAAAGCACCACAGGAGGACATTAGGCCTTTTTGGTAATCAATGTATTTGATTTAGAATGAAGTTGCTTCATTCATGGTGGAGGAAAGTTTGTCCTATTTGCTCTGTTCTCAGTTGCATGTTTTTTTTGCATTTTGCCTTCCAGTGGAGCAGATTACCTATACACATATGTACACGAATATCACAGACTAGAAAGAATTCTTATTCACTGGTGTAAAATCCCTTGCATGAATCAAATGTAGTTCACCTTAATTAGATTATCATCCAATTTAGTCTAGTACCTTGCAAAAAATTACAAAAACTATCAAATTGGTTCTGTTTTCTATGCTACCGTGAAAACTTTTTTACTGTAGAAAAAATTGTGTTGTAGTACATCTTCTTAACTATTAGGTAAATTCAGAATCTAACTTTTCTATGTTTTAGAATTTTCAAACATGTTAAGGAATTTTAAAATATTATATCTGTTTTGTGCCTAAAGAGACTTTCCTAACACTAGTGATACAAGTGTGCTGGAAAAAGGAGATATATCATATATACAGAGATTCTCCCCCTGCCTTATTCCCACAGTTGTGCTTTGCAGAGCCTAGAGCGTTTGGTAAATTAGCCTTGGTCTAACCATTGGAAAGCCATAAGGAGGTATAGGCAAGAAGTAGTAGGTTAGGATAAAATACTGTATTAGGGCAAGAAATAGGAGATGTATTTCAGAGTAAAATAGAACAATTAAAATGTACTATGTTTATATTATATAATTATCAGTATTATCATTGATCTAAGGACTTTTCTGGCATATTCATGAGGGGTCATGCAACCTTAGAATTCTAATATGTAGAATTGTGAGTACCTACTCTTGACATACTCTTGACAAGTCAAATAATCTCAAGTTTTTGTCATATTTGCCAAGGAGGTCTGTGATCCAAAAAAGCACTTTTTCTAGGATGAGTTTGAGAACTTAATTGTCATACCTCCTATGATGACAGCTCTGATGGCCATGCTAGAAAAAGAGTTCCAAAGTTACTCTGAAGGGTGAACTAGGTGCTGGCATCAGTGGATAGTCTCCCAAGGGAGGACTTTGAAGGCAATCACAGTGATGCTATTCAGCAATGAGGTACGTAGCACTTTCTCTAGGGCCAGTTCACAAACTTAATTTTTGAAACTCACACATGTGAAAAAAAAAAAGTTTGATAGACAAACAAGAACAACTGTTTTTCAGCCCTCATTAAATTTTGTTTTCATTGATAATAATAGCTGATTTTTATTAGAACTTATCCCATGCTTTAGAAGTTCCAAGCCAATCTTTTTACACTGAGTCTTCACGACAAATCAATGGAGGAAGGAAAAATTTCTCCCTATTTTTCAGACGAGAGGACTGTAAAGTCCTCTTGGTGGATCAGGAAGGGCACCCAAGAAAAGATGACACTTTGAATTTTAAAGATCAGGGCGTCCTTTTGGGAAATGATGTGGAGTTCAGTATGGGAAGAAGAGAGGAAAGGAGCAGAGAGAGTAAGAAGAATAACAGCAGAGAGAAATTCCAGTTAGCACTCCTTCTTGTGAGAGGCAGTGTTGAACCTAGGAAGTGATTGATGAGGATGGCTTTGAAATTTTGTCTTCTAGAAAGCTTCACAGGAAGAGAGTTATGTTGAATGAGGAGGCTCTAAAAGAAGGCTGAGGAATGGACAACATGTTTGGGATTTCTTCCTGCATTTCCTCCAGCTTTGATTCTTTAAAAGTTAAGTCCTCCTAAGCAAAATGGATATTCAGAACTTATAAGTAGATCAATAATGAGAAATTTCTCAAAAATTGAGCATTGTTTTGTAATAAATCTTATTAACACGTTGAGGGTAAGGAACCAGGGAGAGGGGGCTGTGAGGATGCTAAGGGATGAGTATGGTGACACTGCTGTCCCTCCAAATAGCAAGCACCTTGGAAGTACAAAATAAGCCTATGGGTAGATATTTAGAGTCCCTGGATCTATAGTATATCATAAAAAATCCAGAAATCCACTTCTGGATATATATGCCAAACAAGGAAAGCAGGGACTCAAAACTTGTACCAGTACCCATGTCATAGCAGCACTGTTCACAATAGCCCAAGGTAGAAGCAACTCTGCCATCCATAGATACACAGAATGTGGTATGTACGGACAATGGAGTACTACGCAGCTGCAAGAAGAAAGAAAATTCTGGTACAAGCTACAACATCGATGAACCTTGAACACATAGTGCTGAGTGAAATAAGGCAGTCGAAAAGGGACAAATTCTGTAAGAGGTACACAGAGTAGTGAAATTTACAGAGACTGAAAGTGGAACGGTGGTTTTCAGGGACTGGGGGAATGAATAATGAGGACTTATTGTTTAATTGGTATAGAGTTTCACTTTGGGCTGACAAAAAGCTTCTGAAGATGGATAGTGATGAGGGTTGCACAACAATGTGAATGTCCTTAATGCCCTGTACCCATACAATTCTAATGATTATAATAGGTTCGACAGTTAAGTTTGATACATTTTATATTATGTCTATATAGTGATTATACAGCATATATTATATATTTTGTGTATATAATAAATATACACATGTATATTCTAACATATATTTGCAAATAAATTTTGTATTTATATATGATATATACTACATAAGTATATATTTTGCAATGTATCCTTATTATACATAATATTTATTTTATATGCCAAATATATATTGCAAAGGACAGAGCTTAAGTACATATATTTGATCTCTTTACAATTCAGCTAAAGCAGATTTCTATTCTTAGTTTTTAAGCACATATATGCAATTGAATTTCATATTGTATAAAGCTGGGTTGAAAATCATAGTTTTATAAAACACAGTAGTTAATAATTTATGTATGTTCCACCAGCATAAAAGTTTTGCCTTAAATTCCTCTAAGTTATATAGCTTGATTTAAATATGCTTAAAATATTATATGGCTAACATCGTATATCTCTTGATTATTTATTGAGTATAGCCAACTTAGAATTTCATTATCCAAATTGAAAATGTTGTTTGACATGGTTGATGACTAGTGGCTTATGTGGTAGGAAAATATTTTACCAGGAACTCTTGACTGGTGGAAAGGCCAATAAGATGTATTATCAACACTTTAAAATGGTGGTACATTCACAGAGCACACAGTCTAATGGACGACTAACAATTTGACAAATATCATTTTCTAAAAATTAAATACACTGGAATGTCTCTATAATGTTTTCCAGAAATCTGGGATTTTTTTTTTCAGTGATACATGATCCTCTTTGGGCCCTTAGCCAGCTTTTTAAAAAATGAGCATTAGCTGCAGGAAAATGTTAAATGGAGGCATATTGTGATGAATTTTACTGTCCAGTATTTATTTTAAAGGGTTTAACCTTATATACAGTACAGTAAACTTTGCTTTCTCATACATAATGTATTAAAAAATTGAGGCCCTTACAAAACATTACCAATGAATTACAGTGAATAACAAATCCATGTATACATAGAGCTAGAAGTTTTTTCAGTACAGTTTATTTTTTCATAGCTGTTCTGAATGGATATTTTAAGCTTAAATGGGTTCCATTTCTCCTCAAATAAAGCATCTTTAGAGAAGAAATTTTGAGAGAACAGATGAAATTTCATTACCATGCATGTGGTCACACCTTGTCATAATTTAGATCCTAAATTTCACTATGATATTATATTCGCACACATTTAAAATGACATTATTTGGCAAAAGAACAAATATCTAATTTGAGTTAGTGGTGCACATGGTGATGACTAACCACGTACTACAAGGTTAAAACAATTTTTGAAATCACTTGTTAATGTGATAAGACCAGGCTCATGTTTTTCCTAACCTCGATTTCAATCGGCCTTTTTGTTCAGCCAATAGGTGAGTAAATGTTTGCCATTGACAGATGTATTCTTTCCTCGAATGGAAAGGACACAAGGGTGAAGTATTAATGGAAAGGTTGACTCACACCCCCATGGACGCTCATCCCTTATTTTAAAATTGAGTAGTGCTTTTAGTATAACTGAACCTAGTTTGATTTTATATTAGGGATTCCGTGTATATGAATGGAATAGCTGGATTGGTCTTGTAAAATTCTATTTGTGGAAGAATTGTGTTCTAGAGAGTAATTTATTGAGCAGAAAGTGATTTTGGAATTTCTCTCCCTTTTGCCCAGGACTCCTCTTCTCTCAGCCTATCACTTCACAAAAATGAGCTCTGGTTAGTTCAATAAATTCCACCAAATGCTGAGATTTCACCCTCCCTATTACTCTCACTACAGCGGTATTCTCCACAGTTAATGGGGAACTTAGTAATTTAATATCTTCCATTTTGATCCCTTTTAAATGCTTGTGGATTGAAGTTGTTGACAACCCTCAATAACTGAGAGGGTTTTGGTTTTGTTTGATAACTTCAAAAACTAAAGCTTGTCGCGACGTGGCCGCTGTTGCTATGCTATGTGTTCAATGGTGTCTCCTATTTTTCGCCCACCTTTCCTCCTTCTCTGTCCCCCTTCCTCCCACTCTCTCAACACAGAGAAAACTGAATTCTTCATTCATCCCTTTGCCTCACAGGTGCCATTCTCTATTTGGCCTTGTAGAGCCTCACTCTGTGCACCCAGAGTCCAGACCACAGAAAGGTGGGACCCCTGTGCAAACTTTAGCTGCATGGGAACCACGTTCTAAGTTGCCTCCTCAACACTGGGAACTTCCCCCTCAAAGCTTTTTCCATGCTCTGAAATTAAATAACTGCCTCCTTAAGCTACACAAGACTGGCTATACTCTGTTGGGACTCTGTCTTCATATATTCAAGTTCAGAAAAGCGTCAAGGTGCTTTTATAACTCATTTTGTACTCTTCCTTTTCTCCAAAATGGCTGTTCATTACCATGTTGCACAAAACCTCTACAGTGTCCATCCCAAGTTTTATCCATGTTCAGGATGATTAACGGTAAGAGAGCAATTGTCCTAGCAATTACTATCTCATGATCAGAATTGGAAATTCTATAGAATTCTTTTTATAAAAAAATTTTTTTATACATAAGATTCACCCTTATCAGGTATATAATTCGGTGGTTTTTAGTAGTTATGTAACTATGCAGTTACTATGTAACTATGCAGTTATGTAACTATCACCACTATCTAATTGCAAAGCATTTTCAGCATCCCCAAGTGAGGTCCCAATCACATTAGCAGTCACTCCCCATCACGGTGGCCCCTTAGCCTCCGAAAACCACTAACGTACTTCCTGTCTATATATATTTGCCTGTTTTTGATATTTCATAGAGATGAAGCTGTACACTATGTGGTTCTTTGTGACAGGATTCATTTAGCATAGTGTTTTCAAGATTTGCTCAGGGTGTAACACGTATTGGTGCTTCATGACTTTTTATTGTTAAGTAATATTCCATCGTGTGGATGTACCACACTATTTCTGTATTAATCAATTGATGGATATTTGAACTGTTTCTGTTTTTGCTATTACAGATAATACTGTCGTCAGTATTTATGTTCAAGTTTTGTGTGTACATGTGTTTTCATTTCTCCTGGATATGTAGGAGTGGCGTTGCTGGCTTGAATGGTAATGCTATGCTTACATTTTTGAGGAACTATAAAACTGCTTTTTAAAGAACCTATACGATTTTAGAGGGTTCCGATTTTCGTATATCCTCACCAGCACTCGCTATGAACTTCCTTTGTGATTATAAACATCTTACCATCGTAGCGACTCTGTAGTCCTCCGCTGGAGCTTTGATTTGTGTTTTCCAGCTGATTAGTGTGTTTTCATTTGTGTGTCTCCTTTGGAGGACCGTCTATTCAGATTCTTTGCATATTTTTAAAATGTCTTTTTATTATTAAATTTTAGTAGTTATTTCTATTTTCTGGGTATAAGTTGCTTATCAGATACATGATTTGCAAACATTTTCTCCCATTCTGTGTGTGGTCTTTTCACATTATGGTGTTCTTTGAAGCACAGAAGTGTTAAATTTTTGTGAAGTTCATTTATATATTGTTGTTGCTCATGCTTCGGGGGTCATCTATAAGACGCCATTGAGAAATCCATGATCATTAAGATGTATAGTGTTCTCCTAAAAGTTTTCTAATTTTAGCCTACATTTAGATCTTCCATTCATTTTAACTCAGAGCAAGTTAGGGGGTACAACTTTTGCAAGAGGTATCCAGTTGTCCCTGTACCATTAGTTGAAAAGATTGTTTTTTCCTTCATTGAAATCTCTTGGCATCCTTGTTGAAAATCAATTGACCGTAAATGTAAGGATTTCTTTCTGAACTCTCAGTTCTATCCCATTGGTATTTATATCTGGCCTCGTGCGAGCATCTCACTGTCTTGATTACCTTAGCTGCATAGTAAGTTTCCAAATTAGAACACATGAGCCCTCCAATGTTGTGTTTTTCAAAATTTTCTTGGCTATTCTAAATCAGTTGCCTTTCCATACAATTTTTAGCACCAGATTATCAATCGTTGCAAAACAAAAAAAAAGCTCAGGTTTCATAGGGATTATGTCAAACCAGCATACTGAATTGGGGAATATTGCTATCTTAACAATACTGTCTTCCTATTCATGAGTATCTTTCCCTTTATTCAGATCTTTAATTTCTTTGAACAGTTTTTTATAGTTTTCCAGAGTGTAAGTTTTATGCTTTTTTGTTGGTAAATGTATTCCTACTTATTTGTTTGGATGCTATTGTAAATGGAATTATATTCCAAATTTCATTTGCAGTGTGCTCATCACTTCTGAGAAACACAGTTGGCTTTTGTATATTCATCTTGTATCCTGCATCCCTGCTGAAATTATTAGTTCTAATAATTTTTAGTAGATTCATTAGGATTTTCTTTATACAAGGTCATATCATTTTCAGGTAGAAATGGATTTACTATGCCTCATTACTATTAGAAGAAGGACTAACTTTATAACAATGTGTCTAGGACGTGGTTCCTCTCTTTCCAGGTATGAGTTTAAATCTTCAATTCTTTTATTCCTGCTCTCCTCTTGAACTCTATTGTTATGTAGGCAAACTGAATTCATTTTAGTTTTTCAAAAGTCCAATACAGTTGGGCCTCATTAGTTGTAGATTCCGAATCTGCAAACTTACCTACTGGCTAACATTTATTTGTAACATCAAAAACAACATTCAGGGTGCCATGGAAGGCACCCGTCAACATACATCATGTTCGGTCAGAGCAGCAAAAAATTTAAGCCACCCCGAAAGTGCATAGTCTTGGCTGTGACTAAACAAGGTGTTCTGCTTTCTTATTTTAGCTCCAAACTATGAATGAGTGTCCTTTGCATGGTCTGTTCAGTGTGACCTGTTTGCATGTTTGTGATTTTTGTTGACTTTGCTATTTCAAATGGCCATCATTGTGCTGAAATGCTGCCTAATGTTTCTGAGAGTAAGAAGGTTGTGACACACCTTATGGAAAAAATACTTGTGCTACAAGTGCTAGATAAGCTTCATTTAGGTGTGAGTTACAGTGCTGTTGGCTGTGAGGTTAATGTTCATGAATCAACCATATATTAATTAAGGTGTTTTCAAACAGAAGCATGCATAAAACAAGGTTATGCATTGCTTGGTTGACGAAAATATTGTGACCAAAGGCTTGCAGGAGTCTAACTCTATATTTTCACTAGGGGCAATGATACAGCGTTTGCCAATTCACTGTTCAAAGAGATGTTTTAGAACATAACTACTGTAAGTAACAAGAATTTTCTATGAGTAAAATGATAATAATGGCAATATAAAGATAGCTACCACTTACTGAGTGTAAACTGTGACACTGTGTAAATAATTAACAGGCATTATCTTCTTTAATTCTCATTTATTATATTTAATTCATGAGGCAGATACTATTAATAATCTCATCTTTTAGATAAGATAACTAAGGCTTAGAGATATTAAACTTCCCACAAGGCTGGAAGTTTTTTCTCTGACAGTCTATACTCATAGCCTGGGTTATTAAGAATATTTTTTTGAATGATGAATTACTTGTTTTACAGGAGAAGGCTCAGTCAGTTCCCACCTATAGGATACAATATATGGGTATGTGGCATATTTCCTGGGTGAAGGACATAACTATATCTTGGACTTTACCTTAGAAATAAAAGCAGTGTAACCTAATATACCCTCACATCAATCTGAAAAAAATAAAAAAAAATTGCTTAATGTTGCATTTTGTTCTATTTGAATTCATAAATGAAGCCTTTAGCATTATTTCTTCATTGATTTTACTTTGATCCTGGGCATAATAATAATAGTAATTCATAATTTACTATAACTACCTCTGATTCGTTCTAACCATGGGCATGTTTAGCAATTTCTATGTTTAATTTCTGCCATCTTAGGTTATTCCTCATTCTGGAATATGTGTGAATTAACTCTTTTCAGAAACAATCTCTATTAAGCATCTGATTGAACTCCTGGTGACACCGAATGTGGCAGATTTCCTGAAATGGAGTTTTCTTTTTCTATAAATTAGAGGAATTTTAAGGTCCATAACCACTCTGTAACACATTTTTTTAAAAAACCAAAAAGACCTCAACTTTGTTATTATTAGATTAGGGCAACATAAAATTTGTGAAAATTGTTGTTCATCCTTAATAGCTTTATAACAATATTTCAATAATTTGAAATACCACCAAATAACAATGAATTATATTAATTTTATTGGTGAAAAAAACATGAAGATTAAGTGCCCTTCTCCAGCCACAGGCTGTAGATATTTCAGTTAGAATTCTGTCACAGAGCTCTGTAAATTGCAATTGCAGATACCTACATGATGCTTCTTATGAAGTGGGGGAAGAGGGCTGTGGGGGCCAGGATAGCCCCGAAACAGTTGGCCAGTCCTTTCCTAAGAAATAAGAATCTTTCAAACATCAATTAATGGGGCTTCTCTTAATTTCAAAACAGACTATTGATTTAAGGATATATATTTCTATATAAAATTATAAGAAGCCAGATATCTTCTTTAAAAAGAGGGAAAATGGCTCCATACAGGAGAAAGAAAGGAATCATGGTATGAAATCCCTATGAAGGTATCTGGGAATGGTGTTGCCTTTATTTCTACTTACTTTCCTGTGTCTCATCCTTACTATGTACTTAGAGGTAACAAAGGAACACAGCTTTTTTTTTTTTTTAACCTATGTCCACCCTTTGAACCAACACCCTACCTTAGAACTGACATTTGCTGTCCAATTTACACATTTATGTTTTTTTTTTAATCTTAAATTGAGGCTGAGAAATTCTGATTCAAAGTCAAAGTTCTGCTGAGTTGTCATCAAATATCAAAACCAAAGTGGAAAAAAATTGCAGAGAACTAGAACAAGTGAGGGTGGAATGGAATAAACATCCCAGCCTTAGCTGTCATGTTACTTGGCCACAGATGCCACTATGGTAATGTTATCCTACATGAGTGGTCACAGTAACCAAAAGCTCAGCTTGGGTGAAAGGCACCCAGAGGAATGAATCAGCCCACAGCATGTGAACCAGCCCAGGGAATTTTCCCATCAGTACTCCTACAAGAAGGCAAGAAGCAATGCAGAGAATAGCAATAATGCCAGATTACTAATGTTGTCTTTGGCTTATTCCAGTTTTTGGAAATGTCTTAGTCATGGGCCTATTAGTTTCTTGATTGACAATCACCTTTTAATTCAATTCATATAATCATTAGCCCATCCATCTGCTTGGAAAGGTGCTCTAAGAATGCTGGTTAGTGATCATCTCAGCTCCTCTGATTCAATTTAACTCCAGAAGCTAAGTCTATTAGCTTACTTATTGTCACATGGTTCCATAAATTTCACAGCAAATAATTATATTTGATTTTGGTTATTGTCTGTTTGTTTTCTTTTCCCCCATAGTGTGACTCAACCATCACCTCAAGTATAGTGAGACATCTCCCAGGGTTGTTAACAATCCATCTCCAGACCCTGGATTAATCTGCTGTTCTTCCTACTTAGCAGTCAGCCTGTGTCTTTACCTCCCTAAACCTTAGTTTCCTCATCTGTTTAAGAGTTAAAATTGTGTCTATCTTTTACAGTCATCTCTGTTAGAATTTAAAGGAGATTATCCACGTAGTACATAAGTAAGCATGGAATAAAGTTGGCTAATATTATAGCACATTTGACTCCATAAAATTTATTACATACATCTTTAACATAATACTTGTCTGCAGAACTTGCTAAGATTTTGGTAGTGATTATCCTTTACCTATTTGTTCTTTAGCCATTGGGCTTTCTAGAATTAGAAATTAGGAAAAGTAATTTTTTATCTTAACATTAGACTTGTAAAAATCTATAAATAGGCCTGTGGTTGTTCTAATTTAGAAGTGAACAGAATGAACAAGAAAACTGTGCCTCACACAAATTCCCAAGTGGTATAAATGTAAATAAATTGCCTTCAGCACTTAGATAAAAGAACCAGAAGGAACATTTTATCCAAAGTACCCAAGATGTGAGCTATACCTAAGTGAGTGACAGACACTAAAACAAGAGGGTGTTGACTCAATACATCTTATGTTATCCTTGTATTTCCCATCTTTGTTTACTTCCTTCTCCTGGAGGGCTCAGCTCTCCTGTTGGCCCTTCTGGTTTCCATTTATCTTCACTGTGATACTTCTCCCAACCTTGCCGGCCAGTCAAGTACTGCATCTCCCTATCTCATACCAACACATCTTTATTGTGTGACACATCCTTTATCTCTTTTTTTCATTTATTTT
This sequence comes from Otolemur garnettii, assembly GCF_000181295.1. Classification (NCBI taxonomy): domain Eukaryota; kingdom Metazoa; phylum Chordata; class Mammalia; order Primates; family Galagidae; genus Otolemur; species Otolemur garnettii. The sequence continues at coordinate 14,111,417 of NW_003852437.1, read as the reverse complement.
ATTCTTTTTTCAGACATAGTCTGACTCTATCACACTAGGTAGAGTGCCATGGAGTCATAGCTCACAGCAACCTCAAATTCTTGGGCTCAAGTAATCCTCTTGCCTCACCCTCCTGAGTAACTACAACTACAGGCCTGTGCCATCATGCACAGCTAGTTTTTCTATGTTTTTTAGTAGAGACAGGGTCTTACTCTTGTCAGGCTGGTCTCCAACTCCTGAGATCAAGCAAGCCCCTGGCCTCAGCCTCCAAGAGTGCTAGGATTACTGATGTGAGCCTGCTTGGCTGTGTGATACATTCCTAGACTGTTGCCTACTTTGCTATCACGTGGGAAGAAACAAAGTCCCGCTAACTTAGATTTGAAAGATTGTTCAAAAATATCCTGTATATTCATGTGAAAGGGCGAATCTTGATTTAACTCAAAGGAATCAGTGTTTAATGGCGGAATGTTGGAAAGCCTTTACAGGGCTACAGGTGAAATAGTTTTGGAAGAAATGAATGTTCTTAATAGATCCAATACATTGCCCTATCATGACTACACATCCTGTGGCAATTCCAGTCCTGATTAAACATCCACTTGCATGTAAACATATGATGCATACATAATGCGTATTTGTGTGAGTTTCATTGAACTTCTCCCATACCTTTTTCACTGCATGTAATTATTCCTGCTACCATGACTCACAGCTCACCCTCCCCCTATCACTTGGAAGTCGTTACAGTACACCATCTGAAGAACAGTCACATTCGCACACCCATGATAGGATGGATTGAAAAGTAATTATCCTGGATTAGCTCAGGTCCTCTCTGATGCTAAATTAGCAGCTCAAGCCATGCGTGCAGTTGCTCCCTGACCCCCCACCTCTCTTCACAGAAAACCTGAGGAAATCTGAGTAGAGCAGTCCTTCTTCTGTTGGTTTAATTTACTTACCATTTATAGACCTGGGAAAAAGATTTATTTAGTCCTAAGAAATTCATCCAAGCCAGGTCCATAATAGGCAACAATTCAACGCTTATTCATTGACTGGCAAACAGGCAGCTTAAAAAGGGACTGGGACAGAATTAATAACCAGAGCCAGTTATTAAATTCTATTAATTTCTGTAGCAGGCCTGAAATCACTGAGGCAGATCCTCTTTTTCTGCATATTCAAACACTAAACACAGAGAAATGGAATATCAACAAATGGGAGTAGAAGTGAATCTTGGAAGTAGGACTCTGGAATCCTAGTGTAGTGCTTCTTCCATTGTGATCTCTGGCCCATGTATCAAAGGAAAAACACCAAGGGAATACAACCCAGTTCAGTCCTGAAGCTGTAAAGTATCATCACCAATTGTTAGGAAGAACTTCACAACCCAGGGAGATGTATACCTTGAAATACATTTCCCTCTTCTAGCTCTGGGGTTGGATAATGTTTATAATAGCCTTCATTACTACAGAGTTTGCATTCATATATTCCATCTTTGTATCTTTAATTCTTGAAAGAATTCAAATCCATGTGTTTTGCAGCTGGGCAGTCAGATAAACCTACATACGCCATGATAGCAGACAATCCTGTCACCATCATCACCTCAGATCACTTTACTCTTTACATTTACCAGTAATACAAAAACCACAACAAAGAAATGTTTGCAACAGAAATTTCTCTATGATTTAAGTGAAGGGGAGAGGGTGAGATTGTCTAATAGTATTAAAGCACATGCCAAGAGTAAGAAAATTGAGGGAATAGCAGTAGATTAGTCTGATGGTGAGATGAGGCTTTTCATACTTATATGGGAGTTTTTAAAGGGCTGGAAAACTTGAGAGCCGAGTGGAAATAACTTTGGATAAAGCACTGGAGTCAACCAATTCATATAGTACATGTGTTCCTTCCATTATTTTCTTTCTTCCTTTTTTTTGTAAAGTAGCAATTCTTTGCCTGATATCATCATAATGAAATTAGTTTAGTACTGTCAGCTCTGGTGAGCTCACTGAATTGGAACCCATGGACTTCAATATTGATAGTTTTCATTTTGATTAGAGGGTGTTAAAATTCTGCTATAGGTTACTAAAACATTAATTTTCATAAATCCTCTAGTAGGCAACAAAATTGAAACATTCTAATCATTCGGAGAAAATAACCTTGTTGTCCTCTAATACCCTTTAGAGAGTAAAGGACTCACTCTTAACCTACCCTATAAAAACTACACAGCTCAGAGGACCAAAAGGCGTTGGTTTTTCACTTTCTAGGGAGGCTCACATTTTTCAAGGAAGAGGTACGAACAATCAGTCACGGCCAAGACATAGATGGGACCCCAAAGCATGCACTCCCTGACATAGTGACCAGTGCACCAGATGCCCTCATCCTGTGTATGTTGCCATTCTTACAACTTTCCATAATGACTATTTCAAAATTTAAGCTACTTAGAAATGAAATGGAAAGAGTTAAAGTGGGCTGCATCCAAATGAAAGCAACCCAAATCATGGAAATTATGGGTTTTAGAAAAATGTTTTCTTGGTTTATTTGATTAACACTTTGCCAATAAGAAGAATTTTCCTTTGAGGTTTCTTATTCTGGATAGTTTTTAATGTAATTGGTTTATGTGATGCTTTACTTAAATATATCTTAAATCTGCCACTAACTATAAAATTTTCATGTTCAGTCCAATTGACTTCAAAGTGATCCAAAATGCTTATTCCCAAGTGACACCTATCAGTATCCAGCTGTGTTCCTGATGGAGGCTGACATCTGAAACCAACAATTAAAGTTACCCAATGCCAGGACTCTTTAAAGACCAAAGGGCTTTACAGTACCTATCAAAGCAACTCATAACCAACTTGTACTGTTATTGCTTCTATGAGTGTGCTGGGAGGATTAATTTCTTGACACTCATTTAGGGTTACAGGAATAATCATTTTCAGAGCCAAAAGGTCATTCTTTGCCAAATCAGCACATTCAAAATCATATATTTTAATGAAAACCCGAAAGCATCATTAAAGTTTTGCGTTTTTTGTGTGTGTTCTCGGATCATCCTAGTCTCTTCTCTCATTACCTATGTGGCATCAATTATGGGATATTATTTAAATTTAAAACTTGAAGAGTCATAAAAGCCAAGAATTTTATGAATGCTGAGCTCTTAATTCATAGTGTTCATTTTATGCACACACATATATACACTCACACACACACACTCACAGCAGATAGTACCACATGCATCCCTTTCCCCTGGGATACACCACCATCCAGACTGAGGTTTATAAGAGTGATTTTTGTTTTTTGATCTAAATCTTTCAAAGCTTATGCAGCCATGACAGCCCCCAAACACACAAAAGTTCACTTTTAGGGAAACATAAGGAAGGATCATTAGTATCAAACTCTGAATTCTCTCTAAATTAGAGATTGAATTTATTTATTTATTGGGTACCTACTACATACCAGGTCCTGAATTGGTGCTAAATGTCTGTGGCTTCTAAATGCTGTTAAAAGAATTCTTGCTAAGTGTGGGAAGGAGACATCCTTGGCTATGACTGCAACTAGAATCAATGTACATCCACTTGCATGTAAACATATGATGCATACACAATGCCTCTGAGCTGTGTGGTTTTTACAGGGTAGATTAAGAGTGAGTCCTTTACTCTCTGCTATCATGGCGTATGTAGGTTTATCTGACTGCCCAACTGCAAGACACATGAATTTGAATTCTTTCATGAAATAAAGATACAAAGATGGAATATATGAATGGAAACTCTGTAGTAGTAAAGGTTATTATAAACATTAGCCAACCCCAGAGCTAGAAGAGGGAAATGTATTTTAATTGCATGTAAACATATGATGCATACACAATGTGTATTTGCTCTATCTTCCTCTCCTTCTACTTCCTACCTACTAGGCAGCCCCTCCCCAGCTCCTCTTTCCCTTGATAGTAAACCACATGAATAAGTTACCAAGACCATATAAAATTGACTAGAGAGATGTGAAAAACTCAATGATGAAACTGTGCAATGCAATTGATGAGTGCCATGTATTATCCACCATTAATTAAAAACAGTTAAGATGCTGGGTTATCTAGTAGATTTCCAATATGATTCTCAATGTTTTAAAGTACCCTTAAATCTGTAATGGACTGATGGATACCACTTCCATTCAAAAATAACATAAATAGCATATAAAATTATTAGTAATATTAAGAAATACTGAAATACAAGCTATTCTGGAGAAAGAATCCCACTTCTTTTGCTATTGCTTTTGCTTTTTATTTGATTTAGGAGTTAAATTCTTTCTGTATCAAAGGCCATAATTTAAATAACAGAATTGAAGGTTTTCTTTTGACATATTTAGCTGATTTTCAGCAAGAAAACAGAATAGAATAAATGACACTTTTAACGTTTAGTATGTGTATCGAACAGGGTACTGAACAGAGAATGGACATACAATATTTTTGAAGGTCTAAAGGGAGAAGTGTTCAATTAAATATCTCATCTTTTGGAGGATATTAAACCATCCTACTTTTTAAAATACCGAGTAAGCATTCTGAAGACTGTTTTAAGGTTGTGTACATGAACAGCTCTTTAGAGGTGAATTTCAGGGTGTAAATTACAAAACAGATTCAGCAGAAAGTACCACATGTAAAACTTTGGATTGCCTTCAGCATTATTAATTACAACCCTGGAGCGATTGAATTATTTTCTGAAGAAATTAGTCCCATTGATGAGATGATCACAAATTATTTTCTTACATTCTATATGTTGTCTATAAACGTACTGGAATCATAAGAGAAGGGTTGTACTAGCTTTGCTCAGAATTATGGTTCACCTGTGGCAGAATGGCATAACAGTTTTGGTGATCATACCTCAAGAAAAATCTTATGAGATTTGGGAGGGTCCAAACAAAAGGCTATTGCTGTTTGGAAGTTTGATGTGTGTTCATTTCTTCATTATGGCTTCCTTGGGGCTCTTTATTTTCTTCACAAGAAAGATTTTAGGTTTTAGTGCTAATCCTAGCACTCTGGGATGCTAAGGCTGGTGGATTGCCTGAACTCAGGAATTGGAGACCAGACTGAGCAAGAGTGTGACCCCATCTCTACTAAAAAACATAGAAAAACTAGCCAGGCATGATGGCACAGGCCTGAGGTCCCAGCTATTCAGGAGGCTGAGGCAAGAGGATTGCTTGAGCCGAATAGTTTGAGGTTGCTGTGAGCTATGACACCATGGCATTCTATCCAGGGTGATAATAATAAATAAATAAATAAATAGAGAAAAGTCAGAGACACTCATCTTCAAAATGGCATGCAGTTCTTGAAGGTACAAAATTCTCGTAGATACTGAGTTGATAATTCATTGTGAGTTTTGATTTAAGACCTTATTCATCACCACTACTTTAACAAACATGCTGATGACCTTACAATAACAGATTTGACGTTTAATGATTTAAGAGCTCTATATGAAATACAGGTTGAAAAAACAAAGAGACAAAACACTGCATTGCCTCTTATGTTTGATCAAGAAAGGCACCAAGGTGCAAATTAAAGACTCTGTAACAAGCAGGACACACTTCAAAGTTACAGGGAAACGGAAAAGAAACTAAAGCAAATTTTTGTTTGTTTTGAAACATAACCCTCAGTGAGGCACTGTTTGCAGAGGGAACTAAAGGCATAAACAGTGGTGTTGTGTGTTTGATTTGTGAAATGCGTGTGAGCTTCCATGAGCTGTCATGCTTGCTATTTGGAAATAAAAAACAACTTCTAATTTTACATATTTAATCTGAAGATTGACCCAAACATAAAATATGAAAACTCCTTCAATTTGCTTAAAGTTTGACATTTTTCTTAGCAATAATTTAATGATAGCATAATAGAGTGATTATTGAAAAAGTTATACATCACAGAATATAAAGTTTTATGACAAAATGCCAAATAAAAATCTCCTCCAGTGCTCCAGTATTAGAAATACTTTCAATTGTTGTCAATGGGCGTCTAGAGCTGTGCACATTTGTGTCTTTGGCCTGCTGGGCCCTGGATGCTGCATATACTCCATGTTATCTTCTACTTCAAAGCCTTTTAAGTATCACAGGGACTTATTCCAAATGTATTGGCATTGTTTCAAGAAAAATTGTCTAACATTAATAAAACAGTCACAGTATGAAACAAATATCTCTGAATTTGGTTTTGATGCTAGAATTTGAACTGTAAATTCAAGTGCTGCTTTACTCTAAAAATCTTTAACATAAAATTTAAATGACAAAACAGTGTTATATGTGCACATTACACTCCTACTTTATCCTTATTTTCAGGTCTCAACGTGCTACTAAATTGATAGCCAACTTCCATACATAGTGGTATTAGTAAGGAGTGAGGTCACATTATCTGGATTTCTGATGTTTAGAAACATGGCAAACGGGTCATTCATTCCATCACTGTGATCATATTTTGAATTACACATAGCAAGAAACCTATACTAGATAACCTTCTTAGGGGTTTTTGATTATAACCAGAAATTATAAGATGCTACAAAGAATCAATCTGAAAAACAGGAAAAAAAGGGAAGGGGCTGTGAAAAGGGTGAGTTTTTATAATTATATTACTACTCAATTCATATTTTTATTTTTTTTCCTAGTTAATTCCTAACTAGCACTATTACTTCTGCTCTTGCTTTCCTTAAATCTCTTCTTTACATAGGATCCAGAATGAAATCTGGAAAAATAAATCACCTCATGGCTCTTTGCTTGAAGTCCTCCTGTGGCTTACCACTGTAAATAGCATTTAAACCAAACTCTTTATCAAAAAAGTGCAAGTCCTACATGATCTGAACCCTACTCATCTTTCTTTCTTTTTTTTTTAATTATCTTTTTTTTATTGTTTGGGATTCATTGAGGGTACAAAGAATTAGGTTACACTGATTGCATTTGTTGATAAAATCTCACTTATAATTGTGTCCTGCCCCCAAGAGGTGTGCCATACACCATGGTCTCCCAACCCCTCCCTCCTCCTCCCTCTCCATTTGTTCATTCTCCTACCCACCCCCACTCCCATCTTATATTAGTTCATCTACTGCCTTCATATTAGAATAGACTACTTTGGAGTCTTGCTTCTCCATTCTTGTGATACTTTACTAAGAAGACTATGTTCCACCTCCATTCAGGTTAATACAAAAAATGTAAAGTCTCCATCTTTTTAAATGGCTGAACAGTATTCCATGGCATACATATACCACAGCTTGTTAATCCATTCCTGGGGTGGTGGGAATTTAGGCTATTTCCACATTTTGGCTATTGTAGATTGAGCTGCAATAAATAGTCTAGTGTAAATGTCCTTATGTAAAAGGATTTTTTTTTCCTTTGCATAGATGCCTAGCAATGGGCTTGCAGGATCAAAGGGGAGGTCTAATTGGAGTTCTTTGAGAGTTCTCTATACTTCCTTCCAAAAAGGTTGTATTAGTTTGCAGTCCCACCAGTGGTATAAAAGTGTTTCCTTCTTTCCACATCCATGCCAGCATCTGCAGCTTTGAGACTTTGTGATGTGGGCCATTCTCAGTGGGGTCAGTTGATATCTCAGGGTAGTTCTGATTTGCATTTCTCTAATGATTAGGGATGATAAACATTTTTTCATATGTTTGTTAGCCATTCGTCTGTCTTTTTTAGAGAAGAGTCTATTCATCTCTCTTGCCCAGCGATATATGGGGTTGTTGGGTCTTTTTCTTTGTTGATTAATTTGAGTTCTCTACAGATCCAAGTTAGCAAGTTTCAATTCATAATATACAAATGTATAATTCAATATACAAATGTACAATTGATAATATACAAATATCTTTTCTCATTCTGAAAGTTGTGTTTGCATTGGCTGTGTTTCCTTAGAACTCCAAAGTTCTAAGTTACAAAATAGTGTCCACAGGGCCTCTGCTGACCTCACATGTGGGCCTGCCCAGTTTAATTAAGTCCCATTTGTTTATTTTCATTGTTGTTGCAAAGGCCACAGAAGTCTTCATAAAATCTTTCCCCAGATAAATAGCTTTAAGTATTTTCCCCACACTTTCTTCAAGGATTTTTACTGTTTCATACCTTAGATTTAAATTTTTTTATCTCTCTTGAATCAATATTTGTAAGTGGTGAGAGGTGCAGGTCCAGTTTCAGTCCTTTACCCGTGGTTAACCAACTCTCCTAGCACCATTTATTGAATAGGGATTCTTTTTCCCAGTGTATGTTCTTGTTTGGTTTATCAAAAGTCAGGTGCCTATAAGAGGTTAGTTGCATCTCATGGTTTTCTATTTGGTTCCAAATATCAACGTCCCTATTTTTGTGCCAATACCATGCTGTTTTGATCATTATGCCCTTGTAGTATAGCCAAAAGTCTGGTAGGGTGATACCCCAGGATTTGTTTTTATTACTAAGAATTGTCTTGGCTATGCAAGTTTTCTTATCATTGCATACAAATCAAAAAATTATTTCTTCCCAATCTTGAAAGTATGGTGATAGTATTTTGATGCGGATTGCATTAAATCTGCAGATTGCTTTGAGTAGTATGGACATTTTAACAATGTTGATTCTTCCCAGCCATGAGCATGGTATGTTCTTCCATTTGTTAATATGTTCTGCTATTTCTTTTCTTAGGGTTTTGTAATTTTCTTTGTAGAGGTCTTTCACCTCTTTTGTTAGGTATATTCCTAAGTATTTTACTTTTTCTGAAGCTACCGTGAAGGGAATTGTATCCTTGGTTATCTTCTCATCTTGGCTGTAATTGGCAGGTGCCAAGACTACTGACTTGTGAACACTGATTTTATATCCTGAGACACTGCATATTTTTGACCACTTCCAGGAGTCTTGTGGCAGAGTCTTTGAGGTTCTCTAAGTATAAGATCATATCGTCAGCAAAGAGGGAAAGTTTGACCTCCTCTGCTTCCATTTGGATGCCCTTCATTTCCTTCTCTTGCTTGATTGTATTGGCTAGAACTTCCAGAACTATATTGAATAATAGTGGCAATAGTGGATGGACATCCTTGTCTGGTTCCAGTTCTAAGTGGAAAAGTTTTCAGTTTTACTCCATTCAGTATAAATATTACCTTTCTGTTTGTCATAGATGGCTTAGATCAGATTTAGAAATGTGACAACTATACCCTAAATTCTTAAATGTTCTAATTAGAAAAGGATGCTGTGTTTTATTAAATGCTGTTTCTGGGTCTATTGAGAGGAAAATATGGTCTTTAATTTTGCTTCTACTGATATGGTGAATTATATTAAACTAGCCTTGCATTCCCGGGATGAAACTTCCTTGATTGTGATGAATGATTTTTTAATGTGTACCTATAATCTATTGGCTAGGATTTTATTGAGAATATTTGCATATTCTCATTAATGAAATTGGTCTGAAATTTTTCTTTTTAGTTGGTTTTTTTTCAGATTTTTAGTATCAGGGTAAAGCTTGCTTTATAGAATATATAGGGGAAGATTCTGTCTCAATTTTTTGGAATAATTTCTGTAGTATGGGTATAAGCTCTTCTTTGAGAATTTGATAGAATTCTGGTGTGAATTCTGTGTTTGATAGAATTCTGGTGTGAAGCCATTTGGACCAGGGCATTTTTTGGGGGGGAGATTTTTTATTGTTTCTTCAATCTCAGTTCCTAAAATCTGCCTGTTTAAGAGTTCTATTTATTCCTCATTAGGTCTAGGGAGAGGATGCAATTCCAGGTATTGATCCATTTCCTTCACATTGTCAAATTTCTGGGCATAGAGTTTCTGGTAGTACTCATAGCTGATCTCTGGTATCTCTGTGGCATCTAGTGTTATTTTCCCTTTGTCATTTATGATTGAGGTTATCAGAGATTTTACTTTTCTGTTTCTAGTTAATCTGGCCAAACATTTATTGATTTTGTATATTTTTCTGAAAAACCAACTTTTTGTTTCATTAATTTTCTGTATGATTCTTTTGTTTTCACTTTCATTAATCTGTGGTTTAATTTTGGTTATTTATTTTCTTCTGCTGGGTTTGGGATTAGATTGTTCTGCTTTTTTGAATTCCTTAAGATAGTTCATGAATTTGCTGATGTGCCCTCTTTCTGTTTTTCTAATGTAGATGTCTAATGTGATACATTTCCCTCTTAAGACTGCTTTTGCTGTGTCCCTCATGTTTTGGAAACTTATGTCTTCATTGTTGCTATGTTCGAAGAATTTGACAATTTCCTCTTTTTTCTCATCTTGAACCCAACTATCATTCAGCATAGGTTTGTTTTATTTCTATGTCCTTGTGTGGAAATGAATGTTTTTGTTGGAGTTGAGTTCCATCTTTATTGCCTTGTGGTCTGAGAAGATATACAGTATAATTTCTATTCTTTTAATTTCACTGAGGTTTTATTTGCATCCTAGAATGTGGCCAATTTTGGAATACTTACCATGGTCTGACAAGAAGAATGTATATTCTTTAGCTTTGGGATGGTGTGCTCTATATATATCTGTTAATCCCATTTGTTCTGGGGTCACATTTAAGTCACTTATATCTTTGTTTAGTTTCTGTTTAGAGGATCTGTCTAGTTCTGTCAGAGGGTTGTTAAAGTCCCTGACTATTATGGTGTTATGGGATATCATATTGTTCCGACTCATCAAGGTCTGTTTCATAAATCTGGGAGCATTTAAGTTGGGTGAGATAAATATTTAAAATCCTGATGTCTTCTTATTGTATTGCTCCTTTAACCAGAATAAAGTGTCCATCTTTGTCTTTTTTAACTTTAGTTTCTTAAAATACATTTGTATTTGAAAATAAGATTGTAACCCCTCATTTCTTCTGATTTCCATTTGCTCAGAATACTGTTTTCCATCCACCCTGAGTCTTGATTTGTCCTATAAGTCTAGGTGTGAGAAAGAACACTGATGGCTTGTGCTTTTTTATCCAATTAGCCAGCCTGTGCCTCTTCAGTGGGGAATTCACGCCATTGACATTCATTGAGAGAACTGATAAGTGTGGTGGAGTTCTTATCACCTTATTTTGTGAAAGTCCATTGTGTAGTTTTATCTTCTGTGCCACTGTGGAAGTTTTGACTTTTAGTTTCTGAGTGTTTACTTTGGTAGTGGTCCATTGTGTTGGTCAATATCAAGAATAAGTCTCAGTTGGCTCAGCGCCTGTAGCTCAAGCAACTAAGGTGCCAGCCACATACACCAGAGCTGGCAGGTTTGAATCCAGCCAGGGGCTGCCAAACAACAATGACAACTACAACCAAAAAATAGCCAGGCATTGTGGCGGGCACCTATAGTCCCAGCTACTTGGGAGGCTGAGGCAAGAGAATTGCTTAAGTCCAGGAGTTGGAGGTTGCTATGAGCTGTGATGCCACAGCACTTGACCCAGGGTGACAGCTTAAGGCTCTGTCTCAAAAATAATAATAATAACAATAAAAAGAATAGGTCTCAGTATTTCCTGTAAAACTTGTTTTGTTGTGGAAAATTTCCTCAATTTTCCTCCACAAAATATTTGATTTCTCTATCAATTTGAAACTTAGTTTACCAGGACATAGAATTCTAGGCTGAAAGTTGTTTTGTTTAAGAATGTTGAAAGTGGATGACCTTCTTCTTCTGGCTTGGAAGGTTTCAGTGAATAGTCTGCTATCATCCTAATGTCTCTGCCTCTGTAGGTCAGTTGGTGCTTACTCCTGGCTGCTGGCAGAATTTTTTTATTTCATCTTGACTCTGGATAGGTTCATTACAATGTGTCTTGGAGAGGTTTTGTTTGAGTTGAGATGACCTGTGGTTCAATATCTATCAGAAAGGAGTGTATTTGGGGGTGTTAGTAAAACTTGGGAAGTTTTCATTTATGATAGTCTCCAGTAGGGTTTCCATTCCTTTGGGACAATTTTCTTCCCCTTCAGGAATCCATATTATTCATATGTTTGAATGCTTCATGGAGTCTTGTATTTCTCTAAGCGCCTGTTCTGCTTTCTCTTCCTTCTTTTTTTGCCTCTTTAACTACTTGGGCTAACTTGAAAACTTTACACTCTACTTCTGAGATTCTTTCTTCTCTCTGGTCAAATCTACTTTTGATACTTTCTACTTCATCTTTACATTCCCTGATTGTCTCCTTTATTTCCTTAAGCTCTGTCATATCCTTTCCATATTCTACACATCTCTTGTATGACTTTTAGTTCTGTCTTTCCATTTTCCCATCTATTCCTTTTATTGCCTTTATCATCATATTTTCAATTCCCTTTTTGTCAAGTCCATTCATTCTTTATAGATGGAGTCTTCTATAGTAGCTGCCTCATGGTACCTTGGGGGAATTCCTCTGTTTTGATTTTTCATGTTGCCTGAATTTTTCTGTAGTTTCTTTCTCAGGTGTTGTTTCTTCTCATTCATCTCTTTGTTCTCCTTTTTCCTTCTCACTGTTTCCATTGCTTCAAGCAGAAGTCCTTGCTCTTGCTGACAGTATGTTGAAATATGTTCCCAGGACACCAGGTGGTACTGTGGTTTTTCTAGGTGACAGAGAGCACAGCCAGCAACCCCTATGGTCCTTATTCCAAATTGAGTTGCCTTTGGTGATCACCTGATTGTTTTCTCAGTATTCAGACCCTGCCAGGCTAGGATTTCAAAGCTCACAAGAATTCTTTAGGGGTAGGTCTCACAATGCCCCCAGACTCCAGTTCCTGTGTGGTGCAGGAGTCCCTCAGCCTGTCCCAAAAGTAGAGTTCTGATCCTAGCAGTTGGAATTAAGATGGCTGTCACTTAGGACCCTGATAATACCTTGTCATGACTTTCCCACAATGGCAGACCTTCTCAATATGGCTGCCTCGCCAGCCACCCAACCTATGGCAAATACACTACAATTGGCATTCAAATCTGATAGTTGTATATTGTTTGAGTCTGCCCACTCTTACAAGCTTTCCACTCAACATGCAGCTTCTCCTAACAACTGCAAACTCTGGAAAGACTTCTTCCCATTCTGGATTTCTGTGCAGGCCAGCTGATCCCAGCTGGTCACAATCACTTGCCTAATTCACCATGTTTCCACCACTCTGGATCATATGCTGTATCCAGCTTACCACCTCCTTGCTGTGTTCCTTGATCTATGACTCCAGGTAAGGTCCCCTCACTAGGTATGTATGGGTTCTCACTTTTTCCCCAGTTGTTTTAGGAGATCTCAGCTGAACAGTCTTTCTGGCCCACCATCTTGCCTGCACTCTCCCCATGAATTCATATTTTTATTTTTATAAAAATAGTATTATATTTATAGAATTCCCATTAAAAATTTGTCATCCACATGCACAATACCATGCATATATTGTAAGCTCAGTAACAGTGTTGGAAGAGTGGAGACACCTGTATTTTTCTTCAATTTCCCTAACAATTAATGAAGAAGCTGCTTAACCTCTCTGTAAACTCTGTAACTGGAGTTTTGTAGCCAGAAAATGAAAAGTTTGGGCTGGATTACAATCAAATTTATGTTTATATTTACTAAATTTATATTTTATGATAATTAGAACTTACTGTTGTTGGAAAGAGAAAAGAGATAAATTAATTTGGAGTTTTTGTGCATTATTGACAAAGGTGGAATAAGCAAGTTAGAAAAACAGTGGAGGGAATTACTTCATGAAATTTAATGATATATATTGAAAAATAATGCATGATTACTAACCTTAGCCCTGAATTTGTTCACTTTGGTGAACTTTAAATATATCATTTAAAATAGTATAAATACTTTTAAAAGGTATTTATTTATAGGTAGCTTATATATATAAAATATGACTAGAAAACAAACTAAAAGTAATGAGAAAGAATAAAGGTGGATAGGGCCTTAAATAGTGCAGGGACAAGGCTAATGTAAAAAGATGTTTGACAGAAGCTTACATTTTTGGTGGGTATGGGTGCCAAATGTGGTTCTAAACTTTTCAGCAGTAAGTCAGAAACAGAAACTTTGATTAGTTACACAATTCTTGGTGCCTTCAAAATAAAAGCAACTGTGATTCTGATGATTCTAAACTTCTTTGTCTTTACAGAAAAGGGCAGAGAGTGATACAATCAAATAATTCTCAATAGCAGCCCATTAAGTAGATGCACTGCCTCCTTCCATTGGGCTATCCTTACTTCAGAGTTTCTTGGGAACCTGTGTATGTCTCTCTCTCTTTTTAATGTAGCTATACCAACTAATACATATGTATTTCATTGAGGCCCAAACGGTACGAGGAGGCTCAAACATTAAATATAGATTGAAGAGTTTTGATTAACTTACCTAACACATTTTTGTGTAGTGCCTACTATGTTTAAGATTCTACACTAAGTACCACATAGGATTCAGTGATGAATAAAATGTAGTCTGCCCTCAATGTGCTATCACTAATCATTGAAACCCAGGCAATGCCAACAGGCCCTCAGTCCCTCTGGAACAAACCAGATAAATGGGACAATTTAGGAAAAAGTATTAAATGTTTTTTAGGTTCCTTTATTTTTCCAAATTCAACACTAAAGTAGGGGGACAAAGAGTCTATTTTTATCATTTAGACTGCCTGCTTATTGAATCAAGTTAATGAGAAAGGAGAACACTATAGCATTTTAAGCACACAGTCAGATGAGGCAGAACTGAGGAGCAATGGTGCAAAGGCCTCCTTAAGGTTTCCCCTCACATTGTATAGCCTTTTAGCAAAGTTTTGTTTCATCTTGAAATAAAACTTTGTGGGATCATCCTTTCATTTCACTTGGGGTAACTATGGCTCACTCTAAGCTAAAATCAAGTTAGTGAGGGTGTTGCTGCTAGAATCCCTTTGCTCAGCTCAGGGCTTATTCCGCCCTGGTTCCACATGAGGCACTGGGAACAGAGAGGAATTAAAGGCAACCAAGCCGAGCCCTTTCCTTTTTAGGCTACTTTGCATTGTTGTAACACAGTACCTGAGACTGTGTGATTTATAAAGAAAAGAAATTTCTTTCTTTTTTTTTTTTTTAATATTAGAAAAGTTTAACAAAAAGTTGACTAAGAAAATGTACATGCCTCAATTTTGAAGACATAGTAAAACAGGCTGTTTGGAGCAAAGACATGGATTTCTCAATTGAATGGCCGTTATTTATACTTGGTCCAAGACTTCTAACGTGATGATACCATTTCCTTGTATTACCACCATTCCAATATTATTCTGTTGCCCACTAGTTGCCATCTCCACACATTCATCTATCACAAGATTCAGAAAGGGATTGATTCCCCACCATATTCTTTGGATATGTCTGCCAGCATTTAATTTCAATGATAACTTCTTGTCCATAAATTTTTTCAACTTGGGAGGGTGAGCTTTGCTCACGGTAACTACTCCAGTGGATCAAAGATGATTAGAAACATAATTTTCAACCCCCAGCATGCTCCCTTGGGCAGAAATTTATTTCTTATAGTTCTGAAGGCTGGGAAGACAAGGGTATGGCACTGGCATCTGGTTGGTTTCTGGTGAGGGCTTTCTTGCTGTGCCATAAACATGGTAGGAGGAATCACATGGAAAGAGGGCAAGAATGAACATTCTTATCAGTTCAGCTTTCTCTTCCTCTTCTTATGAAACCACCAGTCCTGTCATGGAGACCCCTATTTGACCCATCTAGTCCCAATTACCTCAGTTAAGGACCCACTTCCAATCAAGCTATGAATTTGGTGATTAGGTTTCCCTTACCTGATATTTAGAGGATATATTTGAGCCATAGCACTTCCCCTTCTACCTTTTCTAACATAGTCTCCCTCTTTTATAGAAGTAAACTTTTCTGTCTCATGAATTGTGCTCAAGCTCCCTTCACGAGCTACACATCCCAATCTTTCTGTTTTGGGTTTTTTTAAACTCATAGACTGCTTTTGAGATTATAATCTGAAGCTAGAGTTGCTCATCACAGATCTCAAATTGTAGGACACTAGCAAGTCACTCTACCTCTGCAAATGTGGAGTTAAAAAAAATGTGGAATAGTAGAATACAAAAGAAAGCAGGTATTTTGGGCTTAGAGGGTATATCAGATTGTCCAGAGGGCTACATGAGTTGACATTCCCCCCAAATAAATTAAACATCCAAGAGAAATTTCCCCATGACACTAAACATTCCTGCTTTATTGCAATCAGTTTATAACCTGGAATATTTGGACATCCTTTATTTAACCACTTAATTTTTTAGAAAATATTTATCAAATGCCTATGGGTTGCTAGATACTGTGAATGAAAAGGAAAGGAAGATGCAAGGTTTCCATTTGCCACGCTACTCCAGGAAGTTATCAATGCCAGATTAAGACATTTATACTTTGTTAAATAAGCACATATAACTTACTGGAGATTTTTAGCTGAGAGAAGACCTGTACTACAGAGAAAGCAAAAACTCACATCTCTGTCTAATGGATCAGTAGGAAGAGCCTAGAAGTGGAGATGCCAGTGATGACAGAAGAAGCAGATGCAGAACCTGACCTGGGAAGGTGGCAATGACAAAGGAATGAGAAGACAGATGTGGAGACATTGCTAACATAAGGTAGACCTGTCTTGTTGACTTACTGCATGTGAAAAGTGAGAAAGCGGAGTGAAGAGTAAATTCAAAGTGTTGTGCCTTGATGAAGGTAGAACCTAACACAATTTAGTGAAGTAGAGAAGCTGATGGGTAAGGCTGTGATTTGAATATGTGCTTCTTCCAAAACTCTTATTGAAACTTGATCCCCAATGTGGCAATACTGAAGAGGTGATTGGGTAATGAGGGCTTTGCTCTCAGGAATGAATTAATCCATTCATAGATCCATAGGTGAAGGAACTAATGCATTAATGGCTTATCTTGGGAATGGAAGTGAGGTCTTTATAAGAAGAGGAAGAAAGACCACTCATGTTCAGCTCCTTCACCATGTGACGTCTGTACTACCTCACCATGTGACGTCTGTACTACCTCACCATGTGACGTCTGTACTACCTCACCATGTGATGCCTGTAGAGAGTCCCCAGTAGCAAGATGCAGCCCCTCAACCTTGGACTTCTCACCCTTCACAGCTGTGAGAAATAAATTCCTTTTCTTAATAAATTAGAAAGTTTCAGGTATTTTGTTATAAGCTACAAAAAATGTACTAACACAGGTAGGAGAGTATTTTCAGTATGAAATGCCATCTTGACCTGCAGGTGAGAAGAAGAGATTATGGATGAATGAAATTGTAAAAGCAGAGAGTTTAGTGAAGAAAGAGAAGAGAAACTGTTTCCAGGTTTACTTTTTAGTGTTATTAAGAGAAAAGAATGGGAGGTCAAGATGGGCGGATTTTTTGAGCTCAGGAGTTAGAGACCAGCCTGAGCAAGAGTGGAACCCCTGTTTCTACCAAAAAAAAAGAAAAAAAAAAGAAGAAGCTCCGCAGGATCTGAAGTAGCAGCAGTCAGAGGATAAGAGCAGAATTATGAAAGTTGAAAGGGGAGGTAGTGGAAGTCTGCTGCCAATAATACCCAATGCTTCCAGGGCGTCAAAGATGATGAAGACTAAAACATGACTTATGTGACCAGGATGAGCTCAGTTATGGGATGGGAGCAGCAAGTAGATTTCTAGGATTAGGAAGAGTCAAGAAATAGATGCTCAGAGTGCTGATTATTATTTTTTTTGAGAGGGTTGGTGGAGGAATAAAGGAATCAAGTCAAGTGACCAGGAAAAGTTAATATTAAGGTCTGTGGTGGGTGCTGGGAATATATGTTTAAAATTGAATTGTATGAAGAAATTGTTTCCGAGTATGCTATAGTGGAAAGAAGAGATGTCACTTTCATTACTTTTCATTGATATTATTATATTTACTTCAAAAGAATTCACTGTAAGTAGATTGTTGCTAAATTGCAGTCTTTCTAATGTTGAGATTTTAAACAATAAATAAGTAATAGTGTCTTCCATGAAGTTAAATTCCTCCACACACCAATTATTGAATTGCATATGTAGAGACTTTCAATTGTAATTGGTAGACATTTTTATAAACAGATAAAGATGATAAGGTTATTCTAAAAAAGAGATTAATGAGTTCATTCCTATTTTTAAATGGAAGTGATTATAAGCCAAAGAAAGCAAAGGGAAAAGAAAATGAAATTGTTCGATTTTTGCCTATATTATCATATAAAAATGTGCATTTGAAGTACTTGAATGATCGAGATTGGGAAGGTATGCTAGGAAAAACATCGTGAGGTGAAAATAGAAAAAAAAATTTTAATTGACTAGTTAGACTGTGAAAGTAGCATGAGTTGTTAGAAATTCAGAGGGAAGGGCGGTGGGTGCCTGTGGCTCAGTGAGTGGGGCGCCAGCCCCATATACTGAGAGTGATGGGATCAAACCCGCCCTGGTCAAACTGTAACAAAAAAAAAAAAATGGCTGGGCATTGTGGCAGGTGCTCATGGTAATCCCAGGTACTTGGGAGGCTGAGGCAAGAGAATTGCTTAAACCCAAGAGTTTGAGGTTGCTGTGAGCTGTGTGAGGTCAAGGCACTCTACTGAGGGCAATAAAGTGAGACTCTGTCTCTACCAAAATAATAATAATAATAATAAATAAAATAAAACAAAAAAAGTCATAAAAAATAAAGAAAAGAAATTCAAAGTGAATTCAAAACAATGCCACAGGAAAGAAAAAGTAGACTCTTTTTAGTGTGAGACCAGACCTGGAGCAACGCATTCAATGCGGGGATACTTCTAACAAAACTGAGCATCTAGGGAATTGGAAATAGCACAGAAAGAAGGAACAAGAATGATTGTGCTTGGAGAGACTGAAGTGCAAAAAGAATGAGAGACCTTGTATTTGTTTCCCATGGCTAACATATGACTTAAAAGTGGGCAGCATATCTGTTTATAAACATCTGAAGGTTGAGGATCTACATGGAAGCTAGACTACAATTGCCTAATATGATATAAAAGGATTTAACTTGAGAAAAAGAATTTGAAGGGAAAATTTAAGAGTAAAAATACAATTAAATTGTCTTCAGAAATATGTGCATACTCTGCCAAGAAAGAGGATTTTAGCCGAGAGCCTCGCAGAATGACCCAACAGATCCCCTGTAGATCTAATTTCTTCATTTTTACAAATTAGTAGAAATCTTTTTAACCTTGCTCTCAGAAAGTGTTCTTATTTCCAGCCTTTAAAACCCCAGCAGCATAAGAGTTTAGATTCTTGGGCACTTGTGTCTTGTCCTCATTGGTTTGTGTAGTCTGTCATTGGTAACAGATTAAAGGAGGATTCAACCTTGTTCATATCCAGGCTGTACTTTAATACTCCATTTTTCTGAAACTCAAATGGTTAGGCTTAGAATTTACTAAAAAGCAATCGCATAAGTAAGTGAATTTTTTAAAAATTGTAGAGACTTCTAGCTGGAGTTCAAAGTTACACCAAAAAGGTGTTCAAGTAATTTATTTTGAAATCATTTTGACAAACATCCACATTTTGGTAAATGTAGCATCTTATTCTATTTTTTTTTTCCTTTTAGCCTAAAAATCTGTTCTTACCAAAGTGATAGCATGGTTTTTCCTTTAAAGTTACTTTTAAATGAATTTAAAACAAAAATTATGTTTTGGATTATGAACTCCTAGAGGGCTTTGTTTAATTTGACTTACACAAGCTCCATGCCAAAATACTGCCGTACACATCTGAAAAATAAACAAATCTGAAATGGTAACTACAGAGACATCCTATCCCAAAGGGATTGGTTAAGGGAACTGCTAATAAGTGAATCTGTATTTCCACCAATTTTCACCAAGAAGTCACATGTCCCCCCTCTTCTCCCTGCAACAAACATCCTTCCACAGATTGAGTTGAATCTATATAGATACTCTGAGAGCCTGGTTCACATACTGTAGGACCAGCTAGCGTTTCTGAATTACTTCCAGAATTCGACAGCAGGTTTTGAACTTCAGAATTCCCCTCTGTGCCCCTTCTGATTCTCTGAGTTTTCCCCATTGTTCTACCTTTCCTCTCCTCAGCATTATCTTGTAGGAACACTGGTTGCAGTACCATACTGGGCCAATAGATGTGGGGGGGTGAGGGGTAGGGGGAATAAGTAGTGGGTGCAATCCTTCCAGAAAGTAATTTTCCTTTTTAATTGTGTATTTATGAACTGTTTGCATTTTACCACAAGATAGCAAATAAAACAGGAAAAATACATTCATTTTAGGAAAGATGCCTCAACTTCAGAGTCTTCAAGAATATTTTAGGCAAGGACAGCATAATTGAATAAGCACAGAATTTTAAAAGTAGTATCTACAGTTGTTTTTTTTTTTTTTGGCTGGGGCTGACTTTGAACTCGCCACCTCCGGCATATGGGGCCGGCGCCTTACTCCCTTGAGCCACAGGCACCACCCTAAAAAGTAGTATCTAAAGTAACCTGGACTCGATATTTTCAGAAAGAGACTTGTAAATATAATTTTGAGAACCTGAGGGACATATGGAATGCAATTATTTGAACCGATATTTCTCAAACTGATGAGTGAGATAATTTTAGGTGGTACAGGAGAAAATAGCTTATTTCTACAACCTAGGCTCATTTGCAAGAGTATCTGTGCATGGCAAGTTAAATTGGTATCCCATTTATGGTAGTTATGAAAAGTTTCCTTTACAGAATAAATATATTTAATATAAACAGATTATTTAAAGATACATGATAAGTCAGGAGTGATATAGCTAAGTGATATAGCTTAGCTTAGCTTATATGTATTTAATATAAACAGATTATTTAAAGATACATG
>NW_003852437.1:14018547-14084669 GCF_000181295.1 Otolemur garnettii | reverse complement strand
TATAGCTTAGCTTAGCTTATATGTATTTAATATAAACAGATTATTTAAAGATACATGGTAAGTCAGGAGTGATATAGCTAAGTGGTATAGCTTAGCTTAGCTTATATGTATTTAATATAAACAGATTATTTAAAGATACATGGTAAGTCAGGAGTGATATAGCTAAGTGGTATAGCTATAATCATGAAAGTGGTCTTCAACAGAAATGCTGGAAATGATGCCTTGTTTTAACAAACAATCATATTTGCTTCTTACTCTTAAAATTCTTTGCTTCTTATGTCTATTTTCTTATTTCAAATGGGAACTGAAAATGTGACATTTTGCTTCACTTGTAATGGCCTGTAATATATATATTTAAGACAACTGTCAGAAAAGAGAAATAAGAATTAAAATAACTGACAGTCATACAATGCTGGGACGTTTTGATAGCTTCTGTAAATGCATTCTTCCGTAGATGTATAGAAACTACGTGAGAGCTAAGTAACCTTGAAAACAAACTCAGTGTTACTGAAAATCTGAGGAGCAATGACTCATGCTAATAAAAACTAGATTTACCTTCACAATATACGTGCCAAAGTATGAATTTTAATTTTATCTAAATTATGCATCTCCTGACCTTTATTTAGTGATAAATGTAGCACATAATATTTTATACCAGATGAAATTCGAAAACTTGTGGCCTTAGGAGGAGAGCAGTGTCCTTAATTCTCGTGATATTAGAGAGCATTTTTAGACCTTATGATTCACAAAACATTTAAATTGTGTATTTGGCCTAATGTAGATACTGTGTTAAAAATAATTACTATTTTCTCCAATTACAACCATTAATAAAAGCCTCACAGTGACTAAGAGTGGACTTTGGGCTTACATGGGGACTGGTTTGAACCTCAGTTCTGCCATTTACAAGGCAGCTGCTAAAAATTCTTACTTTTCCCACATGTGAAATGGAGAAAATAAGATCTGCAAAATTAATTAAATCTGCCCATTGATATTTTTCTCTCGAGTGTATATTAACTGGCATTCCTCGTTAGGCCAGAATGTGCTCTCGACCGGCTTCCAAATCTTCCTTGTGCCAAACTCACTGCCAGAAGCCTTTCTACCTCGAGAACCAGAAAAGGAAACATCACGCCTGGCAGCGCCTACATTCTCTAAAATAAATCTGCAGGAAAGAACACCCAGTAAAAGCGATGAGAGCAGCAGTGACTCCCGTTATCATTTTAAATTTACAACCTTGCCTTTTCTATTGACTCTTAATCTTTGTAGATAATGTCTCCCCATGTTAAAAAGTAAATTGTAGCTGTGAGTACTCAGCACTGGTTTTGCTCTCGATCTAGACAGTGCTCCTGCCAGTTGCCTAAGAGCAAGCTGAAGGAGAAGATGAAATCTTGCTGTGAACTTCTCTCAGAAGAGAATTTAATTGATAATATATTCAAACCTCTGTGAAGGGCAATAACTTCTCCAGGTTAATTTGTAATCTCTCAGGCCTCCTCTAAGGCGCTGTTGGGGCTTCTTGTCCAATCGCAGTCTTTGTTTAGACACCCCTGGCTTTGCCTTTGGGGAAGTTACTCGGGTGTCTTGGAGCTTCAGTTTGCTCATCTTTTATACTGGCTTAATGTTAATAGTAATGACCACCAGAAAGTTGTCACGAAAATTAAATGAGCTCCCGTGCCATAAGTGACCTATGCAATGACAATACATTCACAGTAAATTAAAACACTTGTCAGTGTGAGAACTAAGACAATAGGTTTTAGGAAAAGGTGATTAAATGGATGAGAAATTCAAGGATTGTATTTTATGCTACTTCGCCGTGGCTCCTGGTTGTGACATACACGCGTGTGCATATAGAATATGACATCTTAGGTAAAGGCATACTGCATGCGCAGAAGGCTCAGGCGTGAAATGTCATTTCAGCAATGTGCCCAGGGAAGCTCTGGCGCTGCCCTGGAAGTCCGTGGTTGCCGCTTGACCTTTGGGCGTCTGGGAGGGATGCCTATACCTGCACCCAGCGCTGGAAGGGGCCCAGGCCCTTCCCAGCACAGCCTACCCCCAGTCTGCTCACTCCTTCACAGCATACATCTCCACGGAAAAGGGTATTTCCTCTGGTCAGAGAAAGCGCCCCTGTCTGGCCTGGGTTGGTTTTTGTTTTACGTTGTTGCAAGTAGGTGAAGTCCTGTGTCGTCCCTTGGGGTAAGTGGAAAGGAGTCCAGCAGGGGGCCCGCCGTGGCCTACTCTGGGGAACTGGGGAGCGGGAGAATTTCAGGCAACGCTGAGGGCTGCCCCACAGAAGCAGGTGGGGACCGACAGTAGTGGTTCCCGGGCGCAAAAAGGGGAGCGCGGCCACGCGTTGGAGTCTGCAGCGGCCCGAGGCTGGCCGGGTGGGGGCGGGGCGGGGGCGGCGCGGAGGGCTCGGAGATTACCGCGGCGCCACCGGGTACGCCCAGGGCCCTAGGCCCCCAGCGGTCCCCACGCGAGACAGCAAACGATGACAATAGGCAGTCGCCTAAGGCTGAATAAAAAGGAGTCGATCTGCCGCGCCCCGCCGCCCCCCTACGTCCCCAGCAACCCGGCCCGAGGTCCCCGGTGGCCTCCTGAGCCCGCAGTAGCGGGCGGCGACGTCCCCCCGCCCCACCTCCGCGCGCAAGTGCGAGGCTGCCCGCAGCGCGGCGCACGCTCCAGCCGCTCCCGGCTTCCGCGCAAAACTTCCATCCTGTCCACGTGAAGTTGTCGCTCCTTCAGAGAGGCGGAAAGAGCTTGGGGAACAGCGGCGGAGGGACAACTGCGGCGGCCGGGCGCGATCTCTTTTTCTTTTCTTCTTTCCTCTTGTCAGCGCAGAGTTTTGGCTACTCTCCTTTCCTCCACCCCTCGGAGCCGGTTTCTCCCCCCGTCCCGTTTCTCCCCTACTTGTGTAGGCTATTTGTTGTGGGGGCGGGGGTAGGTGGCCGAAGGGGATGTCCTGTTTTCACCAGAGGCACAGCACCAAGGGGAAACTTCGACACTGGAAGGAACGAGAATAAATACCTAAATACGGACGCGCAGATCCACTGCTGGGACAATCTTCCGGATCCCGAGGCTGTCCGGGCTACGGGAGGTGAGTGCCCCCTTCTTCCACCCCAGCCTCAGAGCTCGTGGGGGCCCAGATTTGAGGGAGCCCTCAGAGTCTTCCCAAGAAAGTGTATTAGGCTCAGCCCGGGGCGCCGAGCGCTGGGGATCGAGGACGCGCAGTGGGACAGTGAGTGGGCGCGGGAGTCAGGGGAGGAGGACACTCTGAGGGCCCAGGACACTCAGCAGCAGTGCGATCTACCCTGGAGGATGCCCCAGCGGCTAAAGGGTCCGGGTCTGAGCCCGCTTGTCCCCTGCGGGGCCGGCGCAGAGCCTGTGCGTAATGGGGTTCACCGTCCGGCGCTGTACACTGCGCGGCCCCTACCTGCGCTCCGCCCCCGCCTCGCAGAGGCGCGCGCGCCAGGGTCTCCACTTCATCCGTCGTGAGACATTTCTTTACTTTGTGAAGATCCCCTAGATGGCCCAGAATGCTGACCCCGGGTCCCCTGGAGGGCCCCAGGCGTCTGGGCTTTCCCGATGCCGGGTGCGCGTGTACATTAACGGCTGGTGCTCTGACCGCCAGGCACTGACCCGGCTTTTTAACTGTGACGATCCTACTTTAATAGTTTTTATGTGGCGTGGACCGAATGTCTCTTGCAGTTTGCCAGGGTCGGTGAAATTAGGGGCGCCTTGTCAGAGCAGTCGCGTTCATTGGCTCGAGGCGCGGGTGCCATGGGGGGATTGTAACTTCTCCAAACCGAGGGACCTGACTGGGGAGAGCCCGTTTTCTCTCAGTTCCAAGGCTGCTGGGTCCTTTTTAGCGTGGTTAAGCGGGATTTGGAAGTAGACCGTACGTGTGCTGGTTTTATTCTGCGCCACAAGGCAACCCGAACTTTTGTTTAGTAGTACTTTCAAGATTGTTCTTTCTTTGTCTGCAAAATTTGGAACAGCTCGGTGCGTTTGGAGAATTTGCGGACCGAGTGCGTGGCAGAGCGGTGGCGGAACCAGAGAGCGCGGTTTAGTTTTCGTCATCGCTTCCATAGTTGGGATGGCAGTGTCGCCCTTCACCACCACTTCTTTTTTCCCTTTCCCAGGAAAACTAATGAGGTTTGCGCTTTGTGTGTGTGTGTGGGGGGGGGGTCGGGGGACGTGTGGGGTGGGTGGTGTTTGAGGACTGTCCTCCCTCACCTAGTCCTCTGCGCCTTTCCCGGCCACACCAAGCGGGCTGACAGAGTCATTCATGAATCTTAACCTGAGCAGAGCAGAGGAAGGTGCAGGTCCCTTTGCCCTTTCTGCCACGGTGCAGAATAGCGCCCGGGCGTGTGTTTTGGTGGCTGAGCGGCTCCACGTGGAGCACCTCCGTGTGCGGGTGCGTTGTGTACTTGATCTGTGAGGAGGTAACAGGAGTCTGGTGTTCAAACCCAGTGGGCTGTTGGCCATTAATTTGCTTTCCTGGCTGTCATTACAGACACTTCCAAAATCTGATACCTAAGAGTATCACAGGTTAGGTTTCACATTAAGAGCTCATGCTTAACAGTTTTCTTTCTCCCTTGCCCCTCTTGGCTTGGCACCCTGGGATCAGCGTAATTGTTGTGCGAAATCTATCTTCTCGAATATGGCATTTTGCTCCTCTTCTCCTCCGTGGCCACTTCGTGAACCCTGGGGCGTTCGTCAGTTTCGGTGTGGGCTCCTGCGGGATTTAGGTGGGAGCCTTAGGACAGTTTAACAAACGCGAGCGCCGCATCCACAGCTTCTGAAGTTTCACTTACTCGTAGGCGACTGACAGGGTAGAAAGTGGACGGTGTTTTTGTTTGTTGACTTGTTTTTTTGTTTTAAAAACCTCCTCATTTCAAGAAATGCATTTGATAACCTTTCCGGAGTAGAACTTGGTTTCAAGCAGAAACGTTGTCTCTTTTTTTGTCGTTTAGAATATTTTTTGGCAAGCTTACACCCCAAGATCCAAAAACTAGGAAAGGGGGCGGAGAGAGAATCCTGAAACAAAATGTTTGATATGAGGTAGAGTGTGTTTTAGCTGATGGGATTCGGAGACTTCTGCGTGTGTGTGTTTTTAAAACTAACATTATCCCAAGAAATAGAAACAAGTCGTAAAAAAGACAAACTTGTGTGTGAGCTGGACTGCCGGAATCTGATTCTTTACGGCAACAATACTGAACGCAAATATAACTACACCCACGTTATTTATTGTTATTATAAACCATAAAAATAGTTTGTTCCACCTGATTAAAAGTTGTAAGTCATTCACAGTTAAACCAATTTTTAGAAATGACTGTACAAGAAAGTTAAAGCCTTTGGCTATTATATGGCTTTGAAAGCAACGTAATTCGATTAGCTGGAAACTGTTCCTTTCTTTGATAATTAGGGAATGTGTCCTTGTCTTTCATAGGAGTTGAAGGTCTAAAATCAACGTGGTTTTCTTGTGTAAATTGCCTGAAAATAATATGCATCACCATTTTAAAGCCGTTGTGATTAGAAGTTGTTTCACAATTATACCTAAAATAAAGATATTTATTCGATTATTCTGCTTTATTTTATTGAATATTAGACATTTAATTTCTCCTTTCCAAAATGAGAAGTCTGGCGTGTATAATATTCACAACTAACATTACTTTTAACTAATGTATTCAAGTTAAAAACCTTAAGAAACCTTAACATTTGTATAACAGGAAATTGGTTTAAGAACCATCATTAAAGAACGTAGATTCTGAATTCTAGAGGGTTTCTAGAAGCTGGATAAGAAATTTGTCTTTGCAGAGAAGTTTGAGGGAAGACTTGAAGACCTGTCATTTTTCTATACATTTATTTTGTCTTTTAAAAAACTTCCTTGAGTTAAAAAATGAAAAACAAGTTTTCCATGTCTGAGAGTTTCCTTTTTATTTATATTGTGCTTTGGGGTGTAAATAAATTTTACATCGCCACGGGAAATAAGAGTGTCCAGTTTCATGTTTTCAATCTCTGTCGCAAGTTCTAAATGACTGATGTCGTGTCTAAAAATATATTTATGTGGCTTGATATTTCTTTTTTAATTGTATGCACTGGAATTAGATTATCTAGAGTTTTTAGAAAGGTGGCATGGTAGGAAAACCATGACTATTGTTATAAAAAGTTAGGATGTTGGAAAGTTTACCTTCTAATTTTCGAATAATAAAATTAAACTTATCTCACCCAAGGAAACCTCACCCTTTTTATACAGAATTTGAGAAGAGGGGAGATAATCCCTTTCGAGACTTAGTGAAGTGTTAAGTAATTTAAGAATGTAAGTATTTATTATGTTTTTTCATTATCATTTTTTTCCCTATTAGGTAAATGTGAGAACACTGGACATTCAGTAAAAACAGGCCCCTCTTTATAAGGAGTTTGTTCACCATAGTTCTGTATTGCAGCTGCTGATCATATTTCATGGAGCTGTTAAAGCACTTAAAACCTAAAATTAGGTACTGTCTGGTTGTAAATATTTCAGATCACTCATTTAAGAAATAAATAGAAAAGCGTACTATCAAAAGTAGGAAACGAATCTTTTCATTGAAGAGCTAAACAAACCTCTTTCCTAACACCTTATTATTTTTTTTTCAGAATTATAATTCTGACAGTTTCTTTTTCCAGTGGATATTATTCTTACATATGCTAAACTCTTTTAATGGGTCTCTTCTCTGTGGTGTATCTTAAACTAATTATACTCAGAAATACAGTTGGGGGATTTTATTACAATGGTTACTAGGTGAAAGAAATCAACACCGGGGGAATGGGGGGAATGGGGTGGCATCGCAGTGTACCTGCTTCTATCATGAACTTTTCCCAGCGAGCTGAGAAATGACAGGCTCTTTCAGGCATTTGCCTTTGAGGTGGTTGAGATGCAGTAGTGCATTTCATTACATGATGCACAGTATTTTGCAGTTAGATGTGTTTTAATGAGGGGGATTGTTGCATATTCATCGAATTGTACTTGGAGCCAAACTTGGCGTCATTTAGTTTGAATTTGAGTGGAAGAAAATAAACAAGAGTCCCCTATTAAGAAGCAGTACAAGGAACGTTGATGGCTTTTAAGAGGTTTGAAGATTTTGTAAACATGACTGTCGCTTAATATTGCTGGTGGCAGTGCATGTCAGTGTATGCCTTGGTGATACACCATTTTACTCTGAAGTTTCTGATTTCTCTTACTTATTCCCCTATCCATGTTTTTACCAGTAGAGATCTATTGAAAATGAACACCACTATTATTCCCCTAACCCCTTCCACTCCTCCAGGAAAGAGATGAAACTGATGAATTTAAAAATAGAAACCATTCTGTGTTATCAAAACCACATTTATATGGTGGTTTAAGACTGTTCAGAAAGTGCACCTCTGAGTGTCACTGTAACCTTTTCTGTCATTGAAAGGTGCTAATTGATCTTAGGGCACTGACATAATAGTATAGTTTGATATTCGAAACCTTTTAGCATTGGTCTGGCCCTTTTCTTACCCTGAGATTTCAGTGCACGGCTGATTAAGAAGGACACCATACTAAAATACCAGAAATTATCACTTTTTTCTTTTCAAATGACATGTTGATATTTTTAAAGCTTTTATTTATATACTGTAAGTAAATTTATTTTAACATACTTTTGAACCATGGTAGACAGACCTATCGGTATTATTATAGTGGGACTTCTAAAATATTTTTTTCAAAGGTGGTTTTTTTTAGGTTGAAATTTTTAAGTGAAATCTGATTGCTGTGATCACATTTTTCAAAGTGAAGTTGGATCAAACCAATATAGAATAAATGTCTTGAAATTTCATATCGAAGGGCATATTTTCTGAAGTATCTTTACGTCTTTTTAAATACAAATTGTCAGTTTAGTCTTTGAATAGCTGCAGTTTTGCTAAATCATCATCATTATGATTAATTGTATCACCAATAACATCACAGCTAACATTTACTGAGGACTTATTTTATGTAAAATATCGTGTTAAGTATTTAGGTGGATTTACTAAGTTTAATCTTCCTCACTATGCCATAAAGTAGGTATTTATGTTGTACCCATTTTACAGGTGAGGATGCTGAGGCTCCCAGTCATGAAGCGGTGGAGTCAGAATCCTGACTTCCCCAGTACCCTTATCCTTAAACACTGTGTTAGACAGATGCTCCAACCAGTCACATGTGAGGCCTTTTTAGGTAGTACCTAAACATTTTATTTGTATGCTATTAGTTACATAGGATGATTGGATATTAGAAAAATAGGTTCCATCTCATGTTAAACCTGTAATTTTCATGAATAATATTGTTTAAGACAAGACTAAAAAAAAAAGTGTTGAAGTAAAAACAATTCTTTTGAATTGCCTAAGGAAACATCATAAGTAAGAAATTTGAACAAGTGCTTGGCTCAAATAGCCAAAATCATGAAGGCTGGGTAGCAAATGACTCAACGTGGAGAAACGCTGTTACTTTGTAATGCTTTCTAATTATCAAGAACTTACAACCGGATCTTTTTAACATGTAACTTATGTGAAGAATTTTCCTTTGCTTTTCAAACCTTATCTGCTGGTTCGATATTATCAATTTTATAGTGCTTTTGTTTTTGTTGTTTTAAACCTGACTGCTGGTTATGAATCTCAAAGCTACAGACATTTAATTATTGAACCAACTAATGAGGAATGGAAAGGGCACAGCAGATTCTGGAGGCAGGTTTAAATTATAATGGGCCCACCCATATTTTGGAAATATTTTCAATTTATGTGGTTATCATACTTTAAGGTTTTCTCTAGGTGAACGCTTTTGTTTGGCTGTTAATAACCTGTTTTAAAATTTGAGAGTACTTTTCCACTAAAGCAGTGGTTTTCATTTTTATTTATTTACGGACTCAGCCACAGACCCCTTTAAAATGAAAGCTGACAATATGCCCAGTAGAGAAATGTGCCACAGCCCTGGGTGAAGCTGGACGTGGGTGGCCTGAGAGTGACTCACAAACACTGCCCTCTCCCTCTTACTGTGGCAGTCTCTGGAATTTTCTGTAAGCATCTTGCGGTATATGGAAATTGTTGCAGAAAGGCTCCGGTCTTCTGATAGAAGGGAGTCAGGGCATTACCTGTCCTAGTTTGTTAAGTTTGTCATCATTAAAAACCAAACTCTCAAATACCATAAAATCCCTCCCAGTGTGATACATCAGCAAAAGGGTGTCTGCTCTCCCAGGACAGACTGAATATTCTTATTATTCAACTTGGTCTTCAACTTGTCTTCAGTTTAACACTGAGAAAATTCCCCACATATAGTTACAAGTCTGAATGAGACACGTAGAGCTTATACCTGCACAGGTTTTCTTTTTTAGACCATCTTTTTTGCTTTAAAGACCTAAAGAAGAAACCCCAATGCTGGCCTAATAAGACATGGCTTAAGATGTTCATGTAAATTATTGCTACTGTTTGTCTTACTCTTTCCCACTTTCTTTTGTCCAAAGGGACATTTCTTGTGAAAGGCTATAATCAAATCATAAAAATTTACATTCATTTGCCATTAAGTTTAATTCTACTTACAAAAGCAATTGCAGGGCGTTGGAAATACTATCCTTAATCAAGTAGGTACCACATACCGGGAGGGCTTATTCTCTGCAAGGTCATATACACAATTCACAGACCTCTGTATATACCCAGCGGAGTGATCTAGTCATTACATTTCACTCCTGACTTTGAACTCCTTAAAATGAAAGGATTTGAGAAGACCTGAATGTTCTGATTGAGAGACTAAATATTTCTAATTTAATGTGTCCAGTTTGTTGAGAGTGGTAATGACTCTGGGATGCAATAGATCTCTACATTAGCTAATTCTTTTCTCTGAAATGTTTATATAATGCAAATGTATATCCATGTATGGTTACGACAAGTAATTCTAGCCAAATTTAATTGCATAGTGGGTGAGTCACCTTTGTATTTCCTTTTGCAGGTTTTTCCGTAATATCAAACTGTGCTGCTTCTAGTAGGTAGTGTAAGAATGTGAACCTCAGTAGATCTGTGGGGAGCAGCAATTCTAATGAAATGTTTACATAAACTTTAGGTGATAAGACGATGTTACTGCTCTATTTTCTCTTCGTTGAGCCATGAAGAATTTTAACTTAGATCTGTTTTATCTCCTTCATTGCTGACTTTAGTTTTAAAAGGCTTCATTCCGGAAAGTACCTAGCAAGGTTCTGGGTACTTGTTAAGTATGTGTTAAATGTTTTTCCCCTAATCAGCGTTGCTGAAGATATGCAAAAATTAGAGTGGGATGAATGGACTGTTTTCTACTTGGTCCAATTTTGAAGACTTTGAAGCTTTTGCTATGTTGTTATAGTTTTATATGTCATTCTTCAGAAATAGTTAGAATAGTGAGTTAATCATTGTAACCGCGGTCACATGTTTAATCCTCAGGGAGTGGAATTAGCTATGGGCAGACAATTGTTCTACACACATTTCGTCATAAGAATTGTGGTACCTTGATGCCGCTTATGGTGGCCCATTTTGGACTGTGCTAGACTGTCTCATCCCTAAGAGATTCAACCGTGTTTGTTTATAAGTTTTATGAGGACTCATCTGGACTTAAAATTCGTTTAAAAATTCTCTGTTACCTATAGGGCAAATTCCAAAGTTCTCCCTAGGGCCTGCAAGTCCCTTCAAGCTGAGAACTTTGCACAGGTCTCCATTCTCTTCTCTCATTTGCTACTCACAAGAAACCTCTTCTCTAGCCATACGGAAGAGTGCAGTTCTCAAGTACACCTTGGTGGTGTCCACTT
Organism: Otolemur garnettii; assembly: GCF_000181295.1. Lineage (NCBI taxonomy): Eukaryota > Metazoa > Chordata > Mammalia > Primates > Galagidae > Otolemur > Otolemur garnettii. The sequence goes on along the minus strand of NW_003852437.1, from coordinate 14,073,873 downwards.
CGTTTCCTTGTGCATAGAATTCTTTCTGTCTGGAAGACATTTCTCCCCTCCCCCTGAGGTTTCCTTTTTTCTTCTTTTTCAGTACTGAAGATGCGGAATGTTGCCTCCTTTAGGCAGTTTCTCTGACGTCCAGAGGCTGAGTGGGACGTTCCTTCCTTTCCCTTCATTACCCAGGCACCCAGTTTCTTTCTGGCTTGAGCATAGCCCCCACCATGTTGAAATGTAATAGGCTACATTAGTCTAAATCATACTCAAAACTGAAGATTTACTGGAAGGATTAGCTGTAATTGTCATTTCTAGTGCACTGACAAATAGTAGGAAGTCACTCAGTCCCCACCGAGTGAGTGAATAAAGGGGCGCAGGGCCCAAGAGCAGTGCTTGCAGCACTCAACTCCCTGCCTTGAGATTGGGAACAAATGGGGAGAGTGGTGACGGTGACCAAGACCCTCAAAACCAGAACAAACTGAGGGAATTTTGGCATTGGCCTAGTAGAATTACAACTGTGAATTCCTGGCCTATATTTCTATGTACGTGTGTGTGGATGTAGGAATGTGCTTATTTCCCACCATTGGACAGTCAGTACTCTAGTGGATAAGCCAAGGACCCTGAAACTCTCCTCAGATATGGGAATTTCTTAGCACTTAAAATCAGAAGGACTGAATTCTTTCTCTAGCTTAGTGGTTAAATATAAAGAATGTGGAGCTGGGCTGCTTGGGTTCAGACCCTAGCTCTGACACTAAAAATACTGGAAAATAAAGCACATTACTTAAACTAATTTTGCTTCAGTTTTCTGATGTGTAAACCTCATGGGGTTCTGATGAAAATTTAATATCAAAGTATGTGTAAATCATTCAATATGATTCTTATGGTTATGATTGGGTACTATCCATTAGATTATCCGAAATGTTCTAGAAGTTTGGTTAGAGCTCAAAGTCTTTTGAAGGGCTAGAAATTGGAGACTACAAGTTGAGTTCTCAATGGTCTAAGTACAAATTTGTTACTCTGAGTCATCTTGGCAAATCTGAGGCTGTATTCAGAGCCCTAAAAGAAGCCGTTATAGATGTTCAAAAGTCAGCTTTGGTCATGTACAATATGTAATATTTCTTTTATCAAGTATTTTTGCATTCTGTAATCTAAATTATATAGGGCTTTAATCTTTGTGGCCAATATTTGTTTCCTCAGTTGCTTTTTTTCAGCCTGAAGGTACTAGTGATGAGAATTTGTATAATTTTCAGTTGTCAGTGGGTTTGATGAACTTAGTGTAAATTTGTAAAAAGATGACTTTAACCTATCGCTATGATTCTAACCTTTGTGAAGACAATAGGAGGTTTTTAGCACCTCTGTTTCTAGAATTTATTACTCCATCCCTGGATTCAGATATAAGGGCTGATTGTCAGGATGAGGCTGAGGGAGGAAAGTTAAGATGTTTTGTCTTTATTTTATTTTATTTATTTATTTATTTTGAGACAGAGTCTCACTTTGTCACCCTCCGTAGAGTGCCGGGGCATCACAGGTCACAGTAACCTCCAACTCCTGGGCTTAGGTGATTCTCTTATCTCAGCCTCCCGTGTAGCTGGGACTACAGGTGCCTGCCCCAATAACTGGCTATTTTTTTGTTGCAGTTTGGCTGGGGCTGGATTTGAACCTTTGGTATATGGGGCCGGTGTCCTACCCACTGAGCCACTGGCGCTGCCCTAAAATGCTGTTTGTTAAGGTTTGGTTTCTAGTGCTTTCTTGGAACTGCCACTGGTTCATCAATATAAAAAAAATATAATATTGATGTCATACCTGAACCTTTTGATATATTTAGACAGGGCTTTACAAGCTCTGATTATTGACAAGGTGGGCTGGATAACTTACTGAGGGGTGCTGTGCGTTGTAGGTGCTTCATAGCATCCCTGGCCTCTGCCCACTAAATGCCAGTAGGCCTCTCCTGCCTGAGTAATGATAGCATCTCCAGAGACCTCGTCAGGTGTTCTTTGAAAACAAAATTGCCCCAGGCTGAGAATCCATAATCTAAGCAGGTCTTACTATCCCTTCATGTAGTCAAAAGATTCCCAGGGCTCTTCATAAGAGGATTGTTCTATTTGCAGTCAAGTGTGGAGAATCCTAATACTTTCCTACCAAGTTTAAACACAAAGTCAAACAATGCTCATTAGTCTGTGTTGATAGATCAACTTTACACAGAGGGGATTTACCGATCAGTTTAACACAGACTGGCCATCTTCAACATACTTTCCTCTTTTGGAAATAGCATATAAGTGAGGGGAACAGAATACCCGGGAGAGTATGTAGGAAGTAAATATTTATTTGAATCACCTATATGTCTAGTCTTCCTGTTACTCATTAGTAGATACCTTTGAGTCATATTTTAATAAGGACAATTGCCTTTACATTTTCATGGAAGAAACTAATACTTTGTTTAGATGTCATGTCAGAAAGGGTTAAGTTACCGATAGTCAACACTGCTGTAGATTAATATACTTAATGAATTAAATAATTTGTTTAATGTAATGAGAAATTTTCAAATGAATTATGTCTTTGCTTTCAGCTGGTACTCTAAGTTGAAGATCTTGATTTTGATAATGTATGTACTGACCAAGGAAAGTAAAAGTGAAAATACTACATGTAAAAACACTCTTTGGGTGAATTAACAAATCCAGATTTTTATGTTTTGATTCTATGGGCTATTATTATAACAGCACCTCGCTATGCTTTATCTATGAATTCATAAGCAGTTGACTTTAAGTAAATGTGACTGACGTCTGAGCACTGCCCCTGCCGAGTCTAGGTTTATATGATAGTTGTTTCAGAAATTACTTGAAAAGAACCAAAATGAAAATGTATATGATATAAACATAAAAGGAGAGAGGATAACTTTGCCCACATAACTTTTGGGTTGATTGTGAAAATTATTCTGAAATATGAAACATCATATTATAAGTGTAAGACTAGAGTAATATTCTTATGAGTTATCAGCAATAGATAATTTTATCTTAGTAGTAGTTACAAAGATACTTCAAATTCCATATACAGGTACCAGTTTAATATACTTTTAATGTAAGGCCGATAATTATGTTATCTGGAAGCAGTCAGACTGACCTAGGGATTTAATAGTATTCACTAACTGATGCTCAGGTAGGTAGGGGGGAGTCCTTGAAAACACACACACAAGTATACACATACATACGTACTCTCCTCTCGTCTTCTCTCTCTCTTTTTCACACTTCCCTTGATTTATCCTTTAATTTTGAAATGTTTTCTTGGGGACAAAATGACTGCAAATACAGCATATTGTACGTGACCAAAATATTTTTCTGTTTTCTAAGAGAAGAGGAACTCTGCTACTTGCTAGCAGAGAGTCGAAGGGGCTCTGGGCAATGCCGTGACAGGTGGGCTGTTTCAGAGGAGTTGAGGGAGGTGGGACTTAAGGCAGGGGCTTAAATCATGAGTTTTCAGACAGTGCGGGGAGAGTTCTGCTCTGGGCATTGACAGGAAGTCCAAAGAAGGCAAACAGCAAACCTCAGGTCCATCCAGGCATTTGAACAGGAAGCCTGGTAGCCCTTTAGATACTGGCGATCAGCCAGAAAAGCAGTTTTGCTTTTCCAAATGAGCACTTCCTGGGTTCATAAATCAGGGAACCCCTTGGAGTGTGTTCAAGTCACATATCTATTTTCTCAGGTTGATTTTTTTGTCCAGTATGTCCTAACATGGTGAGACTGACTTACTTTTATGAATGCTTTATTTCTTACAATGCGACCAGGAGCTTCCTTTTTCTCCTTGGGACACTCCCATCACCCCCATCCTCCACTGCCCCAGCTCCCTTAACCTACTTGCCTCGCACTCTCTCGCTGCCTACCTGGACAAAAAAATCTACTCATCTTTCAAGGGTTAGCTCAAATGTCCCCTCCTCTGGGAAGCCTTCCCCAAGGCTCAGGCCGAATTAATTCTTTTTGCACTGTAATACCATAGCACTTTAGTTGGGCTATTAATATAACAGCACATTGTGTTGGGCTAATTATGGGTGAGTCTGTCTTCTACAGAGATTCTGAACTCACCAAGGGGAGAGATCATATCTTTTCCCTTCTGTAACCTCAACGCTTTGGCATATTGATAGAAATTAAGTAACTGCGTGTGCTCCTCAGTGCATGTCTTCAGAGGGCATAGATCTAACACCAGACGTCTACAAAGAACAGGCCTGTTTACGCTTTGGAAAACTGATTCAATTTTGCTTATGGTCATGGAAGCCAGTTGATAGGTTATTTTCTATTCTAACTTATTTAACGCTTCATTTTACCAAAGTATTAACTGGTTTTCTAGTGGAAGAAAAGATATGTCCAGCATAACCAATATTTGCAATAAAATGAAATTAGAAACAACAGATTGCTAGTTGAGGTTTATGGTCTTCGTACACCCAATTTTCTCCAGAAACAAACTTTGGCAACTTTGATTGCTTTCTGCTGAGGTCAATTTCTTGTTGCTGGGAAGAATTTTTAACCCTCAGAATTGTGGATTTCATCTGAGAGCAAGCCTGGGCTGTGTTTTGTGTCACTGTCTCAGAACGTAGGGACCCCAAATTCCAAATCTATCTGTTAAAAGTCTATGTGGCCTTTTGAGAAAGAAATTATGTCTTTTTTTTTTCAGGCACAATCGAGGGAGGAAAAAGTTTTGTTTAGTTTCTAGTGGTTTGTTTTTAGGCATTTTCCACACAGAGATGAGCAAGACCCTTCAAAACCACGAACTTGCTTATGTAGGGGGAAGAAAAAAAAATCCTTTCCATGTCCCAAAATAACATTAAATTAGGATCATTGTTTCCAATAGTTACACAATTTGTGGTTTTATTTCCTCGTCCGAGTCATTTTTAAATGTGGTATAGTACGTGATTGCTGTATATCATGAGGAAGCATATTTCTTCTGTTTTCTTCTATTGATTTTTTATTTTTACATATACATGTGATTATTAGGTTTCCACTTTGTGCCTTCACAGAAGTAAAAAGGCTTAAAATTTACCAACAATAGCAATGTTTAAGATAAAGACTAGAAACAAAAACCTCGTAAAGAATGAATGAAGATAAATACATTCAGAAAAGAAATCAGATGATTGCGGCAATGAATTTCTTCTATGCTTTTTTTTAAAATTAAATCATAGCTGTGTACATTAATATAGTCATGGCGTATAGTGTGCTGGTTTTATATACAATTTGAAATATTTTCATCCAACTGGTTAACATAGCCTTCATGGCATTTTCTTAGTTATTGTGTTAAGCCATTTATATTCTACATTTAGAAAGATTCACACGTACCATTGTAAGATGCACCATAGGTGTGGTCCCACCAATCACCCTCCCTCCCTCTATCCTCCCCCCTCCCTTTCCCTCCCTTTCCCCTTTCCCCATATTCTTGGACTATAATTGGGTTATAGCTTTAATATGAAAGCTATAAATTAATTTCAAAGTAGGGCTGAGTACATTGGATACTTTTTCTTCCATCTTCTGTGTTTTAATGAGTCACTTTATTTATCAGAGAATCAGATCAGACGAGGAGTCCAGCCCTTTCCTTTTGCAGATGAGATAGGTGACATTAAGATGAGGTGCAGATGAGATACTGCCTTAGGTGACATTAAGTCATTTATTTAAAACAGAGTGAAAAACAGAACCTCATACTCCATGGAGACACGTCGGTGCTCCTACCCCTACATCTCGTTGCCTGGAACCAGACGACCCTTGTGCATTTCCAGGCTCTGCCCCTCATCAGCTGTGTGACCTCAGGCAGGTGTTCTCCTGAGCAGCAATGGTTCTAAGATGTGTGAGTAGGAAATAATGATAGTACCTGCTTCATGGAGTTGCTGTGAGGAATAACTGAATTCATGCAGGAAAGACATTCGTTTCAGTGCCTGGCCCACTGTAAAACCTCAGCATGTATTTGAAATTGATTTCTTTGAATAAACCACTGAGGTCGTATTTAATATTTTTTTTTTTAAAGGGAAATTCGTGTTTCTAAAACAAGAGCTTTTTTTTTTTTTAAATCAGTCATTAAAAAAAATACAAGTAATTCTCACTTGGTGTAACATAGTAAAACAGGTATGATAGGGATTACCTTTGAGGGCAGTGACCAGCAGGAAGGAGGAGGAGCTTCTGGAATGCTGGTAATCATGACCTTTACCTTTACCTTCACTTGCCAGTGAAGGGTGTTTATTCAATAGACATTCATCAGCCATCAACTTCTGATTTGTACATTGTACATTATTTAAAAAGTTTAAAAAGGCAGATATATTTAAAGTAAAAAGTAGATTTCACCGCTTTCTTTATCACCTCCAAAAATCAGGGTACATTGTATGTTGGAATGCTTCCTTTCAGACTTTTTTTCTTACATTTTTAAATGTAGGAACTTTATGAGGATGTAATTTACTTTTATTATTTTTAATTCCAAATAGGATCAGTTGATTTTCTTAAAACTCGCCGTGATGACTTTTATATATCTTTCTGAATACTTGCCAGAACTCCTGTACACAAAATTCTAGATGTATAATGAACAGGAGGATGGGTCTGTGCATTTGGCATAGATGGTGCCAAAATACTTTTCAAAAAGATTATAACATTTTGTGTCTTTATGGTAGTGTTTGCATCTTTCTCATAAAAGCCAAATGCAAAGATTTCTGGTTAATTTAACCTTGCAATTTTTTGCACTCTGGGTAAGAAATGTTTATGCTAGTAAATTCCTTGAGACTCATACACTAATTGGACTACTCCACTGATTAGGACAAATAATTGTATTAGCCATACATATAGAAAAAAACTATATGGTATAGAAATAGTATAGATATATAGTTACTCACTTAAGAATTAGTGACTTTACTGTCTTGATCAGGATGTATATTATACGTATTTGGAGTTCTTGAAGAAACAATTTAATCAGTGTATATCATAGTCACTACCATTTTTTCACTTAGCGCCATGAAATATTTATCAGAATTATTAGGAGAAGTGGTTCTAGCTCTTGTGATTGATGAGAACTTAGGAGGAATTGTATGTTATTATTCTAGTAAGAGTCTCCTGTGTGCCAGGCACAGTTCTAAGCACCTTACATACATTCCTATGGCTTTTAAACATAAAGATAAAATGTATAGACATTGTGTTAATAAATGACATTACTTCATTCTGAATGTGTTGATAAATATTATACATATCAAAATATCAGCTGTGTCACATCGATACCAGTTACTAAATTATAAATTTGTAAAATAGTATCATCTTTTTAATGTGAAAAGAGAAGTTCATGCATCCAAATCTCAAAAATTGCTAAAGTCGGCTCGGCGCCTATAGCTCAACAGGCTAAGGCGCCAGCCACATACACCTAAGCTGGCGGGTTCGAATCCCCAGCCCGGACCCGCCAAAACAACAATGATGGCTGCAACCAAAAAATAGCCAGGCGTTGTGGCAGGCGCCTGTGGTCCCAGCTACTTGGGAGGCAGAGGCAGGAGACTCGCTTGAGCCCAGGAGTTGGAGGTTGCTGTGAGCTGTGATGCCACGGCACTCTACCCAGGGGGACAGCTTGAGGCTCTGTCTCAAAAAAAAAAAAAAATTGCTAAAGTCCTGGCTACAGTAACATGATAAAGTTTAAAACGAAGGGTGTTAATCAGTTGGCTTTATTGTTAGACTCTGATGTGTAGAAAATTCTGCATCCAGGATATTCAGTTCCTATAGTTTCTGGTTTATATTTTGGTTAACCTTCAATGGTTATCCAGTGCCTTTAAAGAATAGTCCAACTCAGAATGTTCCTCTGGCATTGGATAAATATGGCTATCAATTTTTGTGGGGATTTTTTTTCCTGCAGAATTTCCTGTTATTCTAAGGGATTCAATAGGACTTATGCACATAAAACTGAAAATTATATTTCTATGGGGAAACTGCTTTGTGCCTTTGAGAAGGAACTCTCTTGCTAACTTAAGTACTGTATGTGTGTAGAATAGCTAACATTTTCCTCCCAAGAAATTTCATGTATGCAGTTAAAACACTCTTAAATTGATTAAGGATTTGTTATATATTTCCAGAAGCACTCAAGAGTACTTTTATGGTTATAAGAGTAGAGTGCATTAGAATGCCAGAAACCAGTGAATACGCTAGAGGCCTTCAAAACCATGACCAACATTCCTGACATTACCATATAAACATGTGGGGTAGCCTGGAAAAACAAAACAACTCTCCATCCCCCAGTGTAGGTGAGACGGATGATGATAACTCCTCAACTGGCTTGAATATTAATTTGGTACCTTTTTTCCTGTCAAAACTTGTTTTTATTACTTAGCAAATGGAATGGAGAGGTAATAAATATGATGAATATTTATTTCTCAAGTAAAGTATTAGTTTACATCAGATTTGACCAGTTACCTTTCCTTATACTTTTTGGAAAGTGAATTATACAAACTACCACGGTATTTTGCCTATTAATCGGGGAAGCTAAAAAGCGTTTTATAAATGTTGAATCAAAACTCTCACTGCTGTGAGCGACTTAAATTTCAAGCAATATACTCCCTTTATAGGGTGAGAAACTGAAGTATGGAGAAATTACAAGGTTTTCCCAAAGCTATACATTGAGTCATGGCAGACATAGAAATCTACAATTCTGTTTGCCTGACTCAGTCTGCAACTTCATGAAACTGAAGTTATCCATTTCCTGCATGTGCCTTAGGACTGTTTCCTTATTTGCCTATGCATTCATTCATTCATACATTTTCAAAGAATCATATTTTTGCAAGATACAGTCTTGATTTGGGGACTATGAATAATATTTTGAATATATAGGTCTGAGATATTTTTCTTTAAAGACACTTCCTCCCCCCACCCCCATCATGAAAAAGAAATTAAGGCATTAAAAAACCAAGTTGGGTTGTCTAGGTGTGGGCCATAGCGGGGAAGCCCTTGATAGGCCTGGGGCCCAGAGAGAGGGCCATGAAAAGCCACAGCACCCTTGGAGAGGCCCAGAGGCACCAGTGTCCACATCCCTAGAGTTGGGTGTCTTTACATTTGGCTTAATCAAGAGGGGACAAATTATTCCGCTTCTCACTCTGTCATCCTCTTGGGTTTCAATTCTCACATTTTCAATCCTTAGGCATTGTGATCTTTTTCTTACTCGTTGAACCAGTATTTTTCCAAGCTTTCTTCGCCCTCTTCATTTCTTTCCCCAAGCTTGAAGGATCATATTTAAAGCAAATATTTAATAGTACTTCTGGAAGTCAGGCCTCACTTTGAGATTGAACAGCCAGGGCCACAGGTAACTTTACACGAGGGAGGTATCTAGCAGCTTCCCTCCGCTCAACACCCTGTAACAGAGACTTCAGAGAGTTTAGTGATGCCACCTGCCCTCGCCCCCTTCTACAAAGTTTGTTTTTGTTTGTTTTCTTGTTCTTTTCTTGCAGCCAGACTTGGCTTCCGCCTGCATGGCTTCCTAGCTCCCCTCTCGGAAGAGGTCTTTCCCTGGAGGCTTTTCAGGCCCAAGAGCACTTGGACCCCTGGGAGCTGAACCCACAGATTCTATAAACAAGCCCAGGCACGTCCAAGTACTAGGCCAACCAAACCTTCCTGTAGCTTAAACATTAGTCTTTTCCTTTTCTCTAATTTTCCCGGAGAATAATTCAGTCCTCCACACATAAGCAAATAAACAAAACCCTAGGGTCTTTCTCAGAGAAGCATTCTTTCTGCTTTGAAGATTTGTTATTAATTTCTATTTCAGTTAATTGGTTTCTCTTTACATTTTTGTCTGAGTACAAATGTGATACTTTAGTATACATGCAACAATAATGCTCATCTATATTAATACAGCATCAATTTAAAATTAAGTGATTAAAAAATAATGATGCCCCTCACACTAGTTCATGTCTGTCTGGCATTTAGTGCATTTCCTAGGCAACGATGCCTTTAGGGCTGACTGAATTCCCCAATAATTTCTGTTAGGAAACATATTTTTTTTTAATTGAAGATGTGGTCTCGGCTTGGTGCCTGTGGCTCCAGCGGCTAAGGTGCCAGCCACATACACCTAAGGTGGTGGGTTCAAATCCCCAGCCCGGGCCTGCCAAACAACAATGATGGCTGCAACCAAAAAATGGCCGGGCGTTGTAGTGGGTGCCTGTAGTCCCAGCTACTTGGGAGGCGGAGGCAGGAGACTCGCTTGAGCCCAGGAGTTGGAGGTTGCTGTGAGCTGTGATGCCATGGCACTCTACCCAGGGGGATAGCTTGAGGCTCTGTCTCAAAAAAAAAAAAAAAAAAAAGATGTGGTCTCATTAACTAATGGTACTGTACCTGAGGTGAAAAAGATTGTGACATGAATGATAGCACGCTTGGCTCCCAGCATCTACCACCTCCTACACATGTGGAGGCAGTGGAAGGTCTGAAAAGTAGATTTTTGACGCTTCAAATATTGTGCTTACAGACTCACATCATCCACCTGAAATGAGCCCTGCCTATTTCTGTTTTCCCAGGATCCCAAAGACATAGAACTCTCTGGGTTCCATTTGTATCCATTCTCCCCCCACGTTTGCCCTTACAGTCGAAAGATACATTAGGGAGGCACGATGTTGAATTGATCCAAAACACCAACCTTATTTGAGATACCGTTTTCTAGACTCTTACAACTTTAGCCCTTAGAAAGTTTGTAGAAGTTATGACAGTTTCTATAAGAAGGTAACTGTACTTTGAATGGAGTCACAAAGTCAGTGGAATGATTTGCATACTCCAATGTTACAGGGACATTTATTGAGAGAAAAAAAAGGTATTCACCCTTCTTGGATGCTTCAATAAATATTCTGGGCCAATAAAATTCTCCTCAAATGTCCTAAAGTTTAAGAAGGCAACAGCATCATATTCAATTAAATTCTTGACTGATCTCCACTATAGACAAAATTCTAATCAGGATTGTGGCTTTATATTAGTTATTTATTGCAGGATTAGTTATTGCTTATGTTTACTTTGTTATATTGGGACCCCCTTCCTTACATAATAAAAATATGACTCTCAGGTGTTCCACCGTGATTCCTGAGAAACTGATGTTGTGGAAAAGTTGAATTGATATTATTTTTATTTATGGGGATGGGTACTTCCAGAAGTATATCCTCTAGTTCATAACTGGTTCCTTTAGCTGTATCTGATTTGCTGTTTAACTCATTAATTTCTTTTTAAAATTTTCAATGCGTGTATTTAAAAAAACATTTCTGTGGTTCTTTTCCAAATGGTATATTTATTTTTTTATGTGTGGTTCCTTTAGTTTTTTCATTTTCATTTCTTCTCTCTCTAATTGTTTCAAACATACTTACATCATTTTTTTAGATTGTCCTAAAATCTCGAATTCATATGTGTCCGATTCCCTTGTTGTATCTCTTCTCTCTACTGTGTTTTATGTCTCTATGTAGCTTATAATTTTTGATAGATTTCTCTCAGAATCCTTTGGGCCCTAGGGAGCAGCTTCGCATTTGTGTCCCCTGGAGTCTAGGGATTGTAAGCTTCTAGGTCAGTTTTGATTTTATTTTTTGGCTTGAGGTTTTTATCCCACAGATGCAGTAAAAATTTTGAATTTACATTTGTGCAAGGCTGAGGTTTTGATTTATTTCAAGTAATTATTTTCTTTTATTCTTTTCCCAAAGGCTCCCGATATAACCAGCTTCTTTGTTGAGCTTGGGGAGTGGGCTGAGTTTTTCTAGATCCCCTGCAATAAATGTGACCTGCTTTTCAGATCCCCTCTTTTTGGGGGTTGCGTCTTATTTTTGCTTCCTGCCTGTCCCCATAAAGGAAGATGATGACCACACACACACAAAAAATAACAACACACACATCAAAATGTCCTTTTCCCCTCCACTTCTTCATCTCACCGATTTCTGACAGGTTAAGACGTGACCTTGGAAGTAACGTTTGCCTTCTCAGTCGTGCTCGCATATTTTGTGTCCCATCGATTCCTCTCCCAAATTAGTCCTCAGGTCCGCCTCTACTCTGGGCTTCTTTCGGTCAGAACATCAGTCCAGATTCTGGTGGCTTCTCACACCTTGTTTTTCAAAAATCTGACATAGATGTGTTGCTGTAGTGGTATCCCATATGCCATCCTTTATTTGGGTTTTAAAGCTATCAGAATATAGTTATAACCTGTTTTCTTTATTGCCTGATATTTTGTACTTTACTCCAGCTTTTTCCAATTTGAAACTTCTTAGCATCCCTTCACATGAAGGCTCTTTCTCTTCTGCTTCCAGCTATAATTCTGTTGTTGATCATCTCAATCTCGCAACGCTAAGACAACCAATCACAACCTTGATATTATACAGAATGACAGACGGAAAGGTGGCAAATTCTAGGCAGTTAATCAAAATATTGTTCATCTTTGTAAATTTATCTGAGTTCAGAGAATGGGTGAAAGACTGGTAACTTTTGGCCACTACCTAAATAAAGGTGGTTAATACAGCACCTGGAACTCATGGATCAGTATAATATTTATATTATCAGTATAATATTTGCTCTTAATTCAGTATATGAAGAGCAAAATATAAAAGCAGGCATTTTTCTACTCCTACCAGTAATCAAAATAGTGTCTATTTTTGAAATAATGCCAACAAAATGTAATACAAGTATTATTTCTATTTTATGAATGAAGAGAGTGACATTTGAAGATACTAACTTCTCTGAGGCCAAACAGTTACCCAATGGAAAATCAAAGATTCACATGTGAATCTGTTTTATTCCAGTCTTCACTTGGAATCACAAAATTTACATTTTCTCTAGCAAAATGATCTTTTCCATTTCTAGGGTTTCAAGAGCTGAAGACTAAACTTGGGAGATCTATTCTTAAATTCTTCTTTTTTCTTTTTTTTATCATTAAATCATAGCTGTGTATAGTAATGCAATCATGGGGTACAATGTCCTGGTTTTATATACAATTTGAAATATGGTCATCAAACTGGTCAACATAGCCTTCACGGCATTTTCTTAGTTATTGTGTTAAAACATTTATATTCTACACCTAGTAAATTTCACATGTACTCTTGTGAGATGCACCGTAGGTATGATCCCACCAATTATATTCTTAAATTCTTATAAAGTACAATACATTTTTCCCAGGCAGGACGTAAATTCATCAGATGTGTGTTAAGAAATGTATATAATCATATATTCTTCATCACAAAAAACTTCTCATATTACGTGAAATAAATTTATGGCTGAGAAAAAGGCAGATAGCCTCTGAGAAAGGGGTTGAAATACTTTCTCTTCTACCAGGCTACCGGAGAGCCAGCTAGACAATCACTGCAGTGTTTGCAAAGTGATCAGCAGAATAATTTCAAAGTGTTGGTTGGGAAGGGCAACTGGAGCTAAGAGAAGGCTGTCTGCAGAGTTTGCCTTAGTCCCTGTAGGGCAAACAAAACTTGCTCAGGCTCAGAATTCTTTCAGATGTCTTCCTGGGACAGTTTATTCACAACTACTACTGTGTTTTCCAAGCTCATTAGCCAACGATCAACAATCAGCAAACAAATCCAAAATAGAAAACCTTGGTGCGACCTGCTTGTCAAAACTCAAGTGATCATCATTCATATTTACGGGAAGATTTTTGGCATCAAATGAGTAAATGGCCCAAATGATTCTCATGGTTGAGCTTGTTATAATTTCTTTAGCACGAGCACTATTCACCTCATTATTATTAAGCATTTGGTGTTACATGGACATTTGTGCAAAAGTCCCTGTTCTGTTTTTATTTATAAACAATTAAAGAATAGCTCAGCACCCAGCTTGCAGTTAGCTCCATTTAAGGAACTTGGAGTCAGGCACGGTGCTCATTATTGTTCCCCCAGATCGGTTTCTTGGACACCTTGGCCACTTTCCTTTTCTACAGGCAGGGATGAGAATCATGTGAGTGATTGAAGAATGTGCATCTCCATCTCTCTGAACAGTTGGCCACAGAATTAGAGCTAGGTGTTCTTTGTACCGTTGGCTCCCCCTCTGGCTCGCTGCCTGAGTGCTTGGAGCCAGCCAGGGCCTGACCCAGCTTCACAGATCCGGTCCTGAAATGTGGAGGGCAGTGCAGGTAATGAGGTGCCCGGGAGCTGTAAAGCAATGGCCCTTCTGGACACTGGATCACGGGAGCTGTAAAGCAATGGCCCTCTGGACACTGGATCACAGCTATAATTTCACAACAATGTAATAGAAATACACGTTTTTAGACTTCCTATATAATTGCAATATAAAGAAGAGAATTTAATTAAATACTGTGAAAATAGCTCATGAAAGGTAAGGCAGAATTGGCCAACCCATCCTCAGGAAAGCAGAGAAATAGTGAAACTACAGGAATAAGATCCAGTGCTTCCACTCTGCCGGGACTTTCTTGCCATCCTCATTTTGGCTCCTCTCCTTGTCATTTCCCTTGTGTCTCTCCCTACAGACTATGGCAATAAGGAGCTCCTAAGTTTTATATCCCAAAGGTTCTGCCACAAACAAGGACTAGCTTAATATTTTCCCAGGCCCATATCCTAAGCAAGATGAATCATTAAATACAAGTAATTTGGTGTAACTGGAGAAGACTTGGGGCACCTACCTAACAAGTTAAGCTGAATAGGGATCTGTGAAATATATATATATATATATATATATGGTGTGTGTGTGTGTGTATGATATATATGTATACCCCTTATGCAGGAAAATATGTATATATATGTATATATATAAATATGTATATATACCTTGTTATTTTGTTTTTCAAAACATGTTTCTGAAAATTTACTTCCAGTTTGAAAATCTAAAAGCAAATAATAGATGAATTGTTTGGAATGTTAGAGTGTAATGTAGTGGCACCCTCTCGTGGTCCTGGCAACTCTGTACAGTTCAGAGGTTCTTGAGAGCCTCACCTAGGTTAGAAAGGGACTGTGTCAGAGGTCACGGCTAGGACTACCCAGGCAGCTGTCTGCTTATCCCAGCTTTGGCACATGGGCTGGAACAAAAGTTTGGGCAGCTGCAATTTTTAAATCTTGTCAAGGATATACTGGATATTTGGAGCACGGATGGGGGAGTGTAGTCTCCTCTTCCCCTCTTTTTTCTTTCTTTTCAATGCAGCAAGAGACAAGTGTAGCCCTCCGCTGTGCTGGCGTCCTCACAGGAGACTCATGGTATAGGTAGGCCCCAGCCTTTGGCTGTAGGACGATGTGAAGCTAGTGCCTGATTGAGGGACTGACAAGGACAATGGACAGAACTGGAGGAGAAAGAAGGGGACCTGTCCCTCAGGATGCCCCCTTAGAATAGTAGCACTGGGAGCAAAAGCGCCAGACCCCCGGTAACCCTTAGAGGGACCTTTTGGCAGAAGTGTATACTTACTAGCACGGCGAGGGCAGCAGATGGGACTGGTTATGGAATTTCTGACTTCTCCTGGGGTAAAGCTTTGAATTGATTTAAGAGAATACAATCAGAACTGCATTTTAGAACTCTCACTCTGACTGCACTGGGAAAAATGGTGCCCATGGAGCAGGATGGGAGAGAAGACCATCAAGAGGCTGTCGGTCTAGCTCAGGCAAGGGTGATGATGGCTGAACTCCTGTGGTGGCAATGAGAAGAGAAACCAAGGAGGGATGTGAGTGAACTCTGGGAGGTACTGAGAGCATCTGGGGATGTACTGAATATAGAGAGTAAGTGGGCGAGACATCGGGGACAAAGCCCAGGAGTCGGGCTTGCTGACTGGTGGAAAGCCGCGCTGTCTGTGCACGTAATCCCGAGGTGTAGGTCCTGTGTGCAGCTTCTGTTTCCGTACCATGCTAGTCCTGGCACAGAGATGAGGTCTCTCCCCTTCACGTTCACATTTGTTCAGCCAGCCAGGGCAAAGCATGACTGGCCCATCTAGTTTTTATTAAAAGTTGTTGAGAAAGACAGAATATTAGGTCCACATCACACCATCTCTACAAAATTCTCAAACCTCCTTCAACACCTCATTCCTTAAGGTTCGGGGATCCTTGCTATTTCTACCTGGACCACCCTGGGGTGCTTCATTCCATTTCTGAGAATTGCCTTAAAACATTCTGTATAAATCTGATATTATATATTTCAGTTAGAAGAAATGTTGGATTTTTAATCCTAATCTATGACCCAAGAATCTATAAGAGTTTAAAGAAAAGGATCTAATGAAATTGTCTATACATTGAAAACGTAACTGGAAAAGAAATACTCTAATATGGAATGAGTGAGGTCTCTATTATTCTTGTTTGAAATCCACCTTTTCTGAGGGAATGGCCTTGAGATAGAGCTGAGAACTAGATTATTGCCTCATAAAACAGCATGAGGTTACTGTTATTCCTTAATTTTATATCTTTCTTATGAGGTAATACTTCTCTTACTTGATTTGAAGAGTGTTCTTGTCCTTTTCTCATGTATTTGTGAAAACTAAATGTTCAAGGATTTAGCATAACAACCCCTGGTAAATTATGATGTAAAATAATACTGTGTTTGCAATTAACCTGGGTAGTTTTACTTGGTTCCCTAATATAAAATCACTAGGACCATAATATTTTAGTACCTTAGTGTATTTGGCAAAGAAAGAAATTCATGTTGCCATAAAAAGTCAAACTAAGTAACAATTAATCTAAATTTCAAGGAAATATAAAGCAAAGTACTGTATTACGTTGTAACATGGAACATTGATGCAAACAACTCCCCAACTGTTCGTGAAATAGATTCTGAACCGGTGGTTAACAAAGAAGGCCACATTTTGGCTTAATTCTCTTCTGCTCCACTATCTTTCCTGAAGTCATAACTTTAATTTCACTTGAGTTAGCAAGTGACTAGAGATGGTGGTCCTTCTGGAACATTCTCACTTCTTTCCTGATGGTCGATCTCTTTAACTTTTATATATCCTTTCTGGAAATATTAAATTTATATCTAGATCACATTTTAAAAATAATTTCAATGTGATAATGGTACACATGTGTTATGGGTAAATTGTGTCCCCTAAAAGATATGTTTAAGTCCCAAGACCTAGGCGTGTGGGTGTGACCTTATTTGGAAATAGGGTCTTTGCAGGTGTCATTAAGTCGAGATTTTACTGGATTAGGATGGATGCTAATCCAGTGGCTGGTGTACTTATAAGAAGAGGAAATTTGGGCACAGAGACATAGACACACACAGGAGAAAGCCACATGAAGGGAACACTGTGTGTTGATGAAAGGATGAAGGCAGGGGTCCGAGTGATGCACGTACAGCCCGTGCTATGCCAAGGATGCCGACATCCACCAGGGGACAGGAAGGCATAAAGAAGCAATCTTTCCTGGGACTTGCAAAGGGAGCGTAGATCTGCCAACGCCTTGATTTAGGACTTGTGGCCTCCAGAACTGTGAGATAAATAACTGTCGTTCTTAGCCACCCAGTTTGTGGGATGTTTTTACAAGAGTCTTAGGAAACTAATGCAACATGCTATGTTGTAAGTAAAAAATCGTTTTAATTGGTATCAATAAGCATTTTAAGTATATTTTATTATTGGGTCAAGTGAATAAGGAATTACTTGGTAGACTCATGCTGAATATTGAATTTTCTGAAAAGTTAAAATAGTCCAGTTTAGCAAGAAATGCTTCCTTAAAAGTTTCTGTTTTTATTGTACTAAATCAAAGTGAACATTAAAGTGAAGCCAATTATGTACCTGAAAAACGTGGGCAAAACAGATGTTTCCTAAAATAGCCATATTCTTGAGACACAGTTTTCAAAACTTACATTCTCTGTTTACTCTTTTTCATCTCCAGCATAAGATACACTATGTTACACTTCCATCTGTCATAAATCATACACATTATTCATCAGTGTTTTTTAAACACTTAAAATGTACTAGATACTGAGCGGGGTACAATAGATAACTCCAGTAAACAAGACAAAAATTGCCTTCCCTTACAGAGATTGCTCTGGTTTTGAAATTTAATCTGTAGAAGTGACAGTGACCCCTCGGAGAAGGAATCTACTCAGAAAATCCATTTTCAGTATGTGCTATGGTTGTATCTGATGCTACAGATACAACGGAAAACCATTTCAGCCTCATTTAGTTTGACTTACTCTGTGATCTGTGTTACAGCGAAAAAAATTGACTTATCGCACAGATAACATAGAATAATGATAATCAAGGTATGTGAAACCCAAAACATAATTCTTTATCACATTATTTGCATTTTTGAATGTTTCCTACTAATCAACATCCAAACGAATGCTTAGTTGTACATTAGTGTTAGCACAGCTACAATTTTGTGTTCTGATTTGTTTGCTAAGTAATCAACAGTTTTCACTTTTCCGTGTTGTTTTTATGTTAATATCTATTCTTTTGAGCATTCAATATTATATTACATTGATTGATCATAATTTGTTTAAATCACTACAAAGATGAAGCTGTTTCTAGTTTTTATTATCATGAATAAAATCTTGTGGGTTTTTGGGGGGAAAGTTTACTCTTTAGGGATGGTCAATACTGGATAAGAGTTTAAATGTATTTATAGCTTTAAGATGCAGTGACAGGGTCCAGCGCAGTGGCACAAGCCTCTACTCCTAGCACTCTGAGACGCTGAGGTGGGTGGATTGCCTGAGCTCACAGGTTTGAGACCAGCTGAGTAAGAGCAAGACCCCCCATCTCTAAAAACAGTCCCAGCTACTTGGGAGGCTGAGGCATGAGAATCACTTGAGCCTAAGAGTTTGAGGTTGCTGTGAGGTATGACAGCAACCTACGGAGGGTGACAGAATGAGACTCTGTCTCAAAAAAAATTTATTAATTAATAAATATAGTGCAGCGACAGATTAATTTCTAAAAGTATCAGAAAACTTGACATTGTTACTAGCAAATGACTGAAGACATCATGTTCTCTGTATTTTTTCTGACATTGGGTATTATCCATATTTAAATAGTTTGATTATTGAATATGTATACAACCACCCAAAATACATACTTGTTGCTTAAATTTACATATTTTGGGAACTATGAGAGTAAACCCTTTCTCATATATTTGTTTATTATTTACATTTTCTAAAAGAATTCTGTTCTCCTGTTCTTGCCTGATAATTTAATGGACTCTTCAACTTTTACTAACCTAATTCTCTGTTCTCAATACATATAGTCATATTTATAAAAAAATATTAGAGATTGTCTTCCATAATCTGTTGTATCCTTTTACTTTTTGAGCTTTTATTCTATATTCAGAAATGCAAAGGTTTTGTTTTGTGCTTTTATGTAGCTGAATCAGTTGTGCCTGCCCTTTGAAATCTGGCATGGTATTTTTAACATTTATTTTCTCCATTTATGTATTAGAAAAAGAAAATGTAACAGGCTGGGCATGGTGGCTCATCCTCATAATCCCACCACTTTCTGGAACCTGTAGAGGGAGGATTGCTTCAGGAGTCTGAGGTTGCAGTGAGCTCTGATGAAGCCACTGCACTCTAGTCTGTATGACTGAATGAGACCCTGTCTTGAAAAAAGAAAGAAAGAGCATCAGAACATCGGATTCTTCCTTTAAGAGAGCCCGTGGCTAATTGGTCATCCAGGTGGTGAAGAGTGAGGAATAGCTATAAGGAAGGTCTCAGTTGTGATTGGTATGAGGTGGCGGGTGTGGAGGCATGGGCAAGTCAGCACAGGTGGGTGGGACTAGTGGCCAGCACTCACTGTGGTGTACATTGGATCCAGGGTGAGCCTGAGCCAGAGTCTTGCTGGTCACCAGGCCTGTGAGCAGTGCACAGGGCCAGGATCAGTGGGTCCACTAGGAAAGGAGGAGCAAGCAAGGGACCAGCAAGAATCAGGACCAGAGTAAGAGACGCCGTCTTGGGGTAGAACCGATCCATTAGGAGGAGAACAGGGAGTGGAAAGAGGAAGATGGATGTGTGATACACCGGAGAAAAGCTTGGCTTTTTCTGGTCACCTCATCTCAGCTCTAACCCTCTCCCCTGCCCCAGCACAAAACAATCCCTCTATATCTAGAACTCCCTGCCACTCCTGAATTCTGATGTCTACACTGACAGCTTTCAGGATGCTCAATAATCCACCCTATATTCAATACCCAACCCCCATTTTAGATGCACTTTAAAATTATACTTTTCATCAGAATGACACTTTTCTAGTTCTGGAATATTTTTAATCCATATCTCACTGAGACTGTCACATTACACACATGTAAATTGCCATTACCGTTTTTTGACTTTTAACTCCTAAGATTGAATAAAAACCTTTTTGATCTGTGTCTCCGTGTTTGTATGTACATAAAACACTTTCCAATTCACATTTTCAGTTTTCCTTGTAATTTTTGAAATGTTTTGTATTCTAATAAGGAAAGTCATAGTTTTATTGTAGAAAATTCTGCAAAGTATAACAGAAAAGACATTCAGGCCATGGACCCTGATTATAAAGTAGGGACTATGTGACTGGCTGTCTGTAAAATGAGCAAAGTGCCAGTTTTATTGAATATTTAATAGACTGAACTGGTAATCAGTTGTTTCTGCAGATTGGAATACTTATTTTCCCCTTAAAATCATATTTTCGGAAGCAGTTGATGTCACTAATTATTCCCTGAAATGTGACTTTAATGATTTGTATCTATATCTGTGCCTGTGATAAACACCTTTTTAACCTAATCTCTTTTTTAATTTCTTATATTCTTTTACTTTTTTCTCTCATTATAATTAGAATTAGAAGGACTAGAAATATATCATTGCAATTTTAAATTGGATTTCATTTACTTTCAAGTTTGGACATTGTTTTGTAGTGACTGACCCTATTTCTATCGAGTA
The DNA here is from genome assembly GCF_000181295.1 of Otolemur garnettii. NCBI lineage: Eukaryota > Metazoa > Chordata > Mammalia > Primates > Galagidae > Otolemur > Otolemur garnettii. Next base: position 14,053,129 of record NW_003852437.1, on the reverse strand, counting down.
TGTCTTCATCTCTATTTGAATTGTATGAACCCTTTGTAGGTTAAGGACCTCGGCCTGTTGTGTTTGATATTTATGCAGGTCTCTTCTTTTTATATTTGCATGTACCTTTTAATTTTGATTGTGTGCATGTGAGGAATCAGGGTGTTTAGCCTTTTTTGTCATATTCCATTGCTACTATTATAAAATATTTCTCTGGCAATTAAAAATTGACTATTTTTCTAATAGTTTTTTTTTTAACTTTAATTTGCCTGGAAAATTTGTTAATGTGTATTATGGAGTAAAGATTAACTTTTTTTGAATAGTTAACCATTTATCTCACAATGGTTTATTGACCAGCTGTCCTTCCCGTGTTTATTTGTAATACCTTCTTTAACATAGTAGTCTTATTTTCACTCTTTTAAAAAAATTTGGCCATGTATTTTATAATATCATATTCTTCAGAAGTGAAGAATGATCATTTGGTAATGTAGACAGTCTTTCTTGTAGGAGAAAGTTATCGTATCATAGTACACACTGCAGTTTTTCATATTATTTTGTGTACTTTCAAAAGCAAATGTTTAATTCAGACTTAATTTTTAATCTGTCAGCTTCTTGACGAGGGATCTCACTCAGGAACTCATTGAGTGTGCTCATTGTTTACTGAAGACTCTGTCTCCGAAGTTGTCTTCAGAAATTTTTGTTTATCTGTAGGACTCTTAAGTAGCTGTTTACACACCTCAATTTTGCCATAATGCTACTTTCGAGATCATTAATTATACCAGATAGGGGGCCAATATTAGTGAATTTTGCTCTTTAAAAAATGCTCTGCTAATTATATTATGCTACATTCTAATAGGTTTGGTAATCCATGTTTTACAAAGGAATAAGATATATAACCTTTTCTTTTCCTATTTGTTTCTGTCTTTTTGTTTCAGATAGTCATTTTTGATTGACGAAAGCTGCTTCTACTTGGGAGTGGCAGGAGAAGTGAGAAAACCACATGGAAGACTCCCAGGATTTAAATGAGCAATCAGTAAGTCTCAATTGAGTCTTAGTTTTGCTGAAGAAAGTCATAGTAACACTGCTCCCAGTCACACTTAAAAGGAATATATAGTCAGGCGTAAGTTTATTAAATGTTTGTTAGATGCTTTTGGAATTCTCTCTCTAGGCCATGAAACAGACCTTTGGAGATTTCTGCTGTTTCTGCTAAATAATGATGTCATGTGTTGATATCGCCTTTGATTTTCTGTTGGGAAAGCCAGTAGTAGAAAGGCCACGATGTTGCAATCTCACTCCATGTTTTAGACAGTCTCAGCAATTTTACACACCTCCTTTATGGTGTTTCCTTTCAGATATACTGCATAGTTCATATGTTGTTTGGTATCAGAAGCACAAAAAGGGAAAGTGTATTATTGGCATGCTGCTTGTTTATTTCAGGGATAGAAAGAAACCGCAGTTCTCAAGGGCCTTTCTTATTTCACGTGGTTTATTACAAGACCAAGAATATACCAGATTGGTAACAATCCTTATAAGATTCTGATTTCCCAAAAGGAAAGGCTTTCTCTGGCTTTTTCTCTTAGCTCATTAGGCACTCTTTTTTGTTTATTTTTTCTTTTCCTTTATTTCGTTTGGGCTACTATGAAGTGACATATGATTAGCTTCCACTATTTGCATCTGTAAGGTAAAGTTTGTGTTGTTGACTCCTTCACCCAGGACGTGTGCCATATGCCCACATTGTAGCTGGTGGGGGGGACTACCCCTCCCCCTTCTTAATGTAACCAGCTTTACTCTCATGGGGGCCTTTAGGTGTTGATCAACTGTCTTCACTTAGTACTGAATACCTGGGATGCTTGCTTTTCCATTCTTGAGATACTTCACCTGGGGGAATATTCTCCAGATTCATCCCCGTAAATACAAAAGATGCGAAGTTATGATACTAGCTCTTAAGTGTGTGGGACTAGAGGCAGTGAGAGGGTCACCCCACATCTGCACACGACTGGAAAGTGCTGTCTAAGCTGCCTGGGCACAGAGAACTAGTGATGTCGCAAGTAGGAAGACTCATACTTGCCAAGAGTGTGTTCTACAGACTGATGCTGTTCTGTATTAACTTGTAAGATCATGACTTTTTTAAATTTTTTGAGACAGAGTCTCAGTCTGTTGTCCTGGTACAGCATCATAGCTCACAGCAATCTCAACTGCCTGCGCTCAAATGATCCTCTTGTCTCAGCTTCCTAAGAAGCTGGGGTATATAAAGGTGGCTGCCATGATGTCTGACTAGTTTTTCTGTTTTTAGTAGAGACAAGGTCTTGTTCTTGCTCAGGCTGGTCTCTAACTCCTGAGCTCAAATGATCCACCCGCCTTGGCCTCCCAGAGTGCTGGGATTATAGGCATGAGCCACTGTGTGTGGCCCATATGATCATGATTTGATCTTGGAGTCTCGTGTCTCTCTCTGGCAACTGAAGAAAAGATATTTGTCTATAACAGTGTGATTCTAGAAAAGGTGTATATGATGAGTTTAATTTTAAAATACTGAGGGCCATATATTCTGGTGCCATTTGAAATTAATTTGTTTTCTAGTGGATTTGGATTTAAAAGAAATGATAGCCGGGTCTTTAACTTTGATAGATATGAGCATAATCTAATTTCATTGTATATAATATTATTATTTATTTCACATGGCATCATTGCCAGAAAAAAAAAAACCTTTTAATTCTAAAAAACTATGAAATCTGTCTAATGTTAGATTATTCCTTAACAATTATGTGCCTTTTTTTTTTAGTAAAGTAGATTAAAATGGCCATCAGGAGGCAAGGGCTTTAAAACAATTTTTTAAAATGTTGATTATTAAATAAAAAAAATGTCGATAATTGAACTTAAATATTCATTGTAGGGACTCCAGCAAAATGGATGATGGCCATCGTGACCTCCGTCTCTCTCACCCAGGCCGTTACTAGTTCATGAGTCCTGCTGGAATCAAAGGTCTATGAGTGTGACCATGTGTCTGAATGGTCAACAGAGTGTGATGACATTTTAATAGTGACACTTCATGGGAAAAGTACTATTGATCTGTACTTTGTTGTGGTACTCTGAGGGCTGCATAAAAATGTGTATGTCTGCTAGAGTAACCAACTGTCCCTGCTTTCTAGAGACTCAGGGTTTCTGGGAACCTGAAACTTTCAATGTTAAAATCAGGCAGGGTCTTGGAAGACTAGGGTGGCTGATTCAGTTAATTACTCTAGGGTGTATGTAGACTCAAGAAAGAATTTTTGCTTTCAATGCAATTGAGGTTAAAGAGAATGCATTTTTATATTTAACATCAGAGTGAGGTACTAACCAAGACACTTCATGTCACTTTTCACACCATGAAGCCCAGAACTTGTAAATACAATGTCTTAGCAACATTTTAGGATTGTGGAGTTCCCTATCTAGAAAACTATATGTGTTTTTTGAAGTTTCCAGTGATGCTAATGTGCACCTAGTTTTGAGAACCAGAATGATTTTGAGAACCAGGTGACTTTCCTAGCCCGTCAGCTTAAATCCATTTGCCGAATTTTGGTTTGAGAATATGTAGGTCAATCTGTTCATGAGTAAATGTGCAAGGAGATGTTTATAATAGTTAAATGACTTGCCCATGTTGGCATGGCTGGTAAGTGACAGAGTAGGGACTTCACACAGGGCTTCTGACTCCAAGTCCAAAGCTCTCTCGGTAACATCAACATGCCTGATGACTTTGGGGTTACTCTACTGTGGCATCTGACTATAGAAATGTCAAAAACATGAGAATCAACCACTTTACCTTGCAGTGATTTCAGTTTGATTGATATCTTCAAATGACTCTGAATTTTGCAGAATATATTAATGTCACAAAAGTTTTGAAAACTACTTCATAGCATTTATTAATATGTAGAAAGAGTAGGGGTGGAATTAAAATAAAATTCATAGTAAAGTGAAAAGGAATTTACTCAGATCATCACATTTTACTTCAAGTGAATTTGTTCTTTGAGCACAGCCACACAGTAGGCTCCATTTATGGCATATGCACTGTCTAGCACTTTCCATACACTTTCTCCGATCTCTACCATGTTCTTGTAATGTGATTTTGTTTGTACTTATTTTATTTTATTTTTTATTTTTTTTTGCAGTTTTTGGCCGGGGCTGAGTTTGAACCTGCCACCTCCGGCATATGGGGCTGGCGCCCTACTTCTTTGAGCCACAGGCGCCACCTGTGATTTTTTAAGGCTACTATTTTACAGATAAGGAAACCATGGCTTAAAGAGGGTAAAGGTCAAATGGCTGTTAAGTAGCAGAGATCAGAAATAAAGGCACTGTTATCTGGCCCTAACACCTGTGGTGGATTTTGCATGATACAACATAATATAGTAGTTTAGGGCTTGAGTTGTAAGATCGGACAGCCCTGACATTTGAATAATTTGCAACCACTGGGAAATTACTCTTTCTCCCCTGTAGAATAGGCAGGATAATTAAACAGTGTTGCATGAGGTGCTTACACGTGCCTCACTTAGAATAAAACTCAGTAAGTGTTAGCTACTATTACAAACACTTGGGCGATTCGGATGCTCTTTAATGAGTATTCATTCATTCTTGCGTCTATCACTACCTGCTTGACGTCTCTGCCTGGGACTTCATAGGTCTGCAGTCTTAGCAGCTGAAAACTGAACTCACCAGCTTTCCTCTCCCACTTCTTCTCCCTTTCTCTTCAACCCTTGTATTACCCATCCCAGTGAATGACATCACCAGTTACCAGGTAGGTTGTGCCAGCAAACAGGTAGGCCATCTTCTCCTCAGCGCCCATCCCAAGGTTTTGTTCATTCTTACTTTTTACATGGTCTGTTCTCTTTGTTCTGGCTCTTTTAGTTTGGATCTTTATTTTATCTCTTGTCTGTCTTGTTCTGCTTTAAGTTGCTTCTAGAGTTGTCTTTCTAAAATATTCCTGATCACATCACCTTTCTTGCCCTCCAGTAAGAGGTTCAAGCATGCAGTCAGGCAGACGAGGCTTAACGCTTATTTTTTTCAATCTTATTTCTGGTTTCTGTCAGTTCCCTGAATCGCCTGGGTTGTCTGGGGTTTCTGTGGATTTTTCAAGTACTATTTATTGCCTCCTCCCAGGTGCATCTCTTCCCTGCCAGGGTAACCTGGGATTCTTGAAGTCTCAGTCTAGGTTTCAGGCCTTTCTCCCCACCGTACCAGCCATGCTGAGTCAGCCGCTGCAGGTAGGGGCCATCAGCCTCCGGCCTTTACCTCTAACATCTGAGTGTTACCTCTAACACTTACCTCTCACAACTGAAATGAACTCGCCTCTCACAACTGTTCACTCGCCTGTCTCTCTACTAGATTGTAAACTAATGAGGAATGGTGAGGCCTGTTCAACTTGTACAATTAGCACAATTCTTGCTGATGATCAGGAGGTGTTTTCTTCACAAGCTTTTATATACTTGTAGTGAGGTATATTAATGAATAGCCTAACAAATTTTAGAAAATCAAAATGTTATTTTGAGAGTAGATTACTGATTCATAAATTCATATTTGACTCACATTTAAAAAAATTATGTATAAGGTATTACACTACCTTAACTGTGTATGATCAAAACAAAGTTTTGTCTCTCTCTCTCTTTTTTTTTTTTGATGTTATATTTGGCTTTTATTTTGTGGTCTGCCTTAGAGGCTTAAGACATAAGCAATTAAAAATATGACTTAACTTTCCAAAATTTTTTTGAAATTCTATGTTAGAACTTCATAGTTATTTAGAAGCTCTTTATGTTACAGTCATTTACAGCTTGCTACCACTTTTAACTAAATGTTGTTCTCGTTACTAGAAGTGGCTATGTCTCCAGGTTACACATAGCAATGCTTCCTTTGAGACTGCAAAATATATTTTATGTGTTCAAATAAAGAACGGGCAATATTTATGATTTTTATAGTTTTTGTAATATTCTTATAGATGGAGGTGCTTTAAAATCCTATTTTGGTGGTGATGAATATCACTACAGATTTTTTTCTTTCCTCTAAAATGTTGGTATCAAAGTGAGATGGAGTCTGGCCTAAATTAACGATCAAGATGGAAGGTTCAAAAAGAAATATGGTTTATTAATTTTAAGTATTATGTGTTATAAAATAAAACATTAGTGAATACTAAGGAAAACAAAGTAAAATGAATAAGTCACAGTTCACAGTAGGATTGCATTCCCTGCATATTATACACTAAGGGCCTGAATACTCTGATGCATTTCTACTGCTGCTAAATCAATTCTCTCATATTATTGGTGGCAAGTTTCCATTAGGGAGGTCTAAATCAATTCTAATTGGATCCATATTACATATTGTATATTTTAGTAATACTTGAAAATTCATACATTTATAGACATGAATTATATTTATTTGCTTGCACCAAACATGCTAATTTAATAATGTCTATTACAATTTTAGAGCTAATTTAATAAACAAATTTCTTTTTTATCTGTCTTAGAGTATCTCATTTGATTATTCCGCTGGTCTTTCTTCTTAGAGATTTCATAGTATATTTTTGATTAGAGCCACTGACCCAGCTTTATAATCTGTGCTGCTCTGTGAGCCCTTTAGACACATTTCTATCTACTGTATAGAACTGAATATGCAGTCAGACTTAATGTCTAGACATGGAGCTTCAGATCTCCAACTTCTGGCAGTCTATGATATTAGAATTACTTTGGTTAATTTTAGCTTAAATCATTTTTGCATTTTTATTACATGGCCTCATTGAAAACTAAAAATCTTAGTCTGTTGCTTTGTTCCTGGGTATTCTAAATCAATATGAACAACACACATACTTGGTTTTTAAGTGTATTTGATTTATAACTAAACAGAGTTGGATTATTCTTTTTGAGGCTTCAGTTGTGTTTGGAAGAACTTGACCTTTAAACTGGTGTTTACAACATGCAATTTTTATATCAGCCAACTGAATGACATGCTTCAGTGTTCCATAGAACTCTGCTCAAGGTGGAGCCCGTTTCATAAGTACTGTTAACTCCACGTTGCCAATTACAGCTTGACTTTGCAGTTGTATGATAGAGTACCTGAACTGTGAAATTACCAAGTAGGTGCAGTAAATGTATTTTAATTATTATTAGTCATTCTGACTTACTCTCTTTTTGTAAGTAATTTTTTAAACTCTGAATTTTTATATTTTTCTGTGAATTAATGCGGCTTCAGCACAAGATTGCACTAGTTATCATCTGTGACCTTCTAAAATTATAATTTGATTTGCTAAAACTTTTTTTAAAGTGTCCAGTAATTTTATTTTTAATAAAAATGAGGCATGCACGCATTTCTCTTCGACCTCTTGTCTTTCCCTCGCCATCACATCATGGGCTTTCCTCCTGCACAGTTGCAATTAGCTCTACTGTATTACATACGGTTACTGTATGTCTCCATAGTATTTAGGAGTTTAGGGGATTGCATTATGCTCAAAACGCTTTTTATTTATTTGTTATTTAATAATAATGCTTAATATTTGAAAGTATTAAGGGGGTACAAATGTCTTAGGTTGCTGGGTGGCTTTTGTAATGTCTGAGTCCTGGCTGTCGGTGTGCCCATCACCCACATTTGTGTTCATTATATCCATTAGGTAGGTTTTTGCCCCTCTCCTTATCTCTCTCCCTGCTTGGTTTCCACCAACCATGGAGGTTTACTTCCCTCCATGCTCATTGGTTAATAGTAAGTACATGTGTGCTCATTGGTTAATAGTAAGTACGTGTGACGTTTGTGTTTCCATTCTTGAGCTACTTCACTTAGGAGAATGGCCTCCCAATTCCATCCAGATTGTCATGAAAGATACTAATTCATCATCTTTTTTATGGCCACTCATGGCCAGGCACTTGGGTTGATTCCACATCTGATTTGTTAAGACATTTATACAAATTTTAGAATACACATGATATATACAGAAGAAGAGCCCTGTGTTATACAGAGTATGGACTGTGATTTCATGTCATTTGACAAAATCTGAAGAACAAATACCAAGTTTTTCTTCTTTGAACTGTGATTGGCTAGTTCCTACAGGCTGTGTTGAGGAGCAAGCTATGGTTACATCCTGGCTCATTATAAGAGTAACATTATCAATTTAGTGTGCTCTGCCATGGATTGGATAAGGAAGAAGGGTGGCGTCAGAACCTCTTCCTGGCTGGTTCTGGTTTGGTTAATAGTCAGGATCCTGGGGCAGTTAGTTTGGATAGTGTAGGTGTAAATAAGAGCTGTGATATCCTTGGGTACCAAAAGTGTCTTATCTCAACTTACAACCTACATATTGTATATTGTTTGGTTCTACCTTATGACTTAGAATGAAAATAATTTATTTTTATTTTTTAATTTTTACATATACATGTGATTACTAGGTTTCCACTTTTTGCCTTCACAGAATTAAAAAGGCTTAAAATTTAACAACTATAACCATGTTTAAGATAAGGACTAGAAACAAAAACCTTGTAAAGAATGAATGAAGATAACTACATTCAGAAAAGAAATCAGATGATTGCTGCAATGAAGTATTAATCAACAGTAATAATAGTGATGCAAAGAAAGTAACATTCACATTGTCAAATAAGAGTATGTCTGTTATAGAATGCTTTGACTCTGAGGTTCAGTATGGAGTCTTCAGTTAACTTCTTACTATTTTTTTTCCAAAGTCTCAAAAAATAGACAACTAATATTTATAAATAAAAATAAAAGATAATTTCAAAAAAAAAGATCATGCCAAATCTTATGGACAATAGAAAAAAAAAAACTTCAAAATCATTCTGCTTAATCTGGATACCACTGATATTAAAATTGGAAAAAATATATTATTCTAAAGGGGAAATTACAAACATAACTCACTTTTAAATGAGGATGCAATATCCTGTATCCTGTAAATAACCTATTAACAAGTTGAAGTAAAAATTAGTGTTTAAGTAATGTACTTTAGTCAAAATCGAATCCAAGTGTGAGAATTAATCACTATTTTCTTTTTATTTTCTTGTCTTTACCTTCACCCCTTCCCTCCTTCTCTGTCTGCTCTCCTCATAATAATTTTTATATAGAAATATGTTTATGCTTGAATAATCTAAGAAATGGAGAAAAATAAATGTCTATAACTTCCACTCTGCTGAGAAGAACTAACTTTCATTCATAGGCACCACGCTAAGTGCCTATGTGACTCATCCCTGTAACCCTCATAATGGCTCCGTGTGGTAGGCTCTGTCAAAACCTCTTCCACAGAAGAGCCCAGTGAAGCTGAATTTAGATATCTTATTCAAGGTCGGGACAGTTAGAAAGTCATCCTGATGGAACGTGAACTCACAAATTCATGTTGCAAATCTACTGTTAAACACATGATCACACCTGCTTCCATCAACCTAAATGGGTTTCAGAACCTTCTGTACGGTTGGTGTCATGATGCGTGCATTAAAACACAACTTGATCTTAATTGACTTAAATCAAAGGCTTTTAATATCATGGGTCTTAGTGAGAAATGTAAATTATTTCACCATGATTGCAAATTTACTGCATAATTTTCATCAATAAATATTTTAATGTGCAGGTATAAGGTAATAGAATGTATGAAAATTGAATACTAATTTAACAAATTCATGTAAAGAGATATTTGGGGATTTTTTGCTCTCTTCCAGGAACTTTGCTAAACTAATAATTAAAAGGTAAATATACTATAATTCCTATTCTCCCCTCTCTCAAGTTTTGGTTTAGCATAACACTATAGGATACTACATTAAGTTCTATTGTTCGGTTATTTTAAATGAGCTTTGGACAGTTACTAATGATTCACTCAGTGAATACTTGGGAGCACTGCTATATTTGAAGCATGGTGTTAGGTGTTGGAAATAGTTGGTGGACAAAGTGGGCAAATGTTACTGTTCTCATGGAGCTTATATTCTAGCTGGGGGAGACAACAGTAAACAAATATAATAAGTGTAAGGAGGAAAACCAAATAAAGCAGGGAGGAGGGTAGGAAGTGCTTGTGGGGTTTGGGTAGGTAGGTGAGGGACAGTTGCAGTGTTTTTAGAGTGGTTAGGGAGGCTTTAAGGAGATGCTGTGGAAAGACCCAAGGGAGGCCAAGGATTGAACCATGTGGCTATCTGGGGAAGTGAGTTTGAGTTAGAGGCAACAGAAACAGAAAACCCTGAGGTAGGAGCATGCCTGGCATGTTTAAAGAATAGGAAGGAAGCTGTGCATGGCGGCTCACATCTGCTATCTCAGCACTTTGAGAGACTAAGCATCAATTGAGGCTGGGAGTTCAAGACTAGCCCAGGCAACAATAACAAGACTCTGTATCTACAAAAAATTTTTAAAGAGATTATGTGGGTGTGGTGGCATGCACCTGTAGTCCCAACTACTCTAGAGGCTGAGGTGGGAGGATCCCTTGCACCCAGGTGTTTGAGGCTGCAGTGAATTTTGATAATGCTACTGTACTTTAGCCCAGGTGACAGATTGAGATCCTGTCTCTTAAAAAAAAAAATAAGAAACGGAATAGCAAGGAGGTCAATGTTGGTGGCAGTGGTTGAAAGAACAAGGCAGAGATAAGGTCTTAGAAATAATCTGCCTGAGGCTGGAGTCCACAGATTGTGTAGGAGTTTTCAGGCCATTATAGGAACTTGAGCCTTTCCCCTGAGTGACATGATAAGTATCTGGATTTGCGCTTAGGGATGACATGATGTGACTTAACACATTAACTGGCATGTGAGTTGTATTTAACTCATGCTCATTTTGAGCCCAGGACCTCATGAAACATATGTAACTCAAATGTCTCTTGACCTGTCTTGACCTAATAAAACACTATGGCCCTAAGGAACAAAGTTGTTTTTCTAGTGTGGCAGTCAGTGTGTTAAGTTTTTAAATAATCCCTCTGGCTTTTATTTTGAAAATAGACTATGGTGATGAGAGCAGACACTGGCTTTTATAACTGTGCAGGTGAAAACGGACAGAATAGCACTGGAGGTGTTAAGAAGTGGTTGGATTCAGGATATGTTCTGAAGATAGAAGCAAATGGCTTTCTGATATATTGGATGTGGATGGTGAGAGAGAGAAAGAGGGGAAAGAGGACTTCAGGGTCTTTGTCCTGAGCAGTGAGAAGGATGGAGTTGGCATTTCCTGAAATGGGATGACTTGGGGAGGAACAGGGTGGAGGGACCAGGAGCTCAGGTTTAGACATGGCAGCAGAGACACTGCTGTGTTTTCTCTAACTCTGCTTCACACCACATGGCCCCTTAGGGCCATGTGACTAGTTCTAGCAAGGAGAAGTGATGAGCATATCATTTTGAGGCTGAGGCAGTGGGGAGCCCTAAGGTGATGGCAGAGGAGGCCATCATGTCACTGGCAAGGGTGATGGAGCCCCCAGATTGAAGAAAGTTGGACTGCTGACTGAGGTGCTGCATGGGGACAGCTTCCCATGGGAGTGTTAACCAACTATTCTAATGGAGACATATGAACTGTTTCCTGCTATTAGACATATGGAGGGGCATGCTGGGAGTAAGATGTAACCTGCAATCAGGAACTCAAGGGAGTAGGTTGACATAAATTTGGGGGACTACAAGGTATCAGTGGCATTTAAATAAACGGTATTGATTGAAATCACCAAGAGAGCCCTGGACACCCCAAATTGCTGATCAAAGAGATGATAGTTTACTGATCCTCCCACCGTAAAACCTGCAAGTTAAGTTGTGCTATAGCCAGGATATGGCCACATTAAGTGAATTCTCCTCAGATGTGCTTCTTCCCAATTATCCCCAAGTCACACATATCCAAAGCTCTAGTTGCTGGATTCACTTCTGTCAGGGCAGAAAGAGGTACCATACAGCTTTGAACAGAGTCATTATTTGCTTGTTTGAGATTTCCATCAAAGAACCAAAACCATAAAATATTTAGAAGAATTCAGTCAGTCAACAAATAGTTATCATTTTCTAATTGCTATGTTTGTAGATAGGATGTTTCTGGGCACTTTAGCTTAGCAAAGAATTCAGCGCTACTGACATTTTGGGCTGGATAATTCTCTGTTAATTTGTGAGCTGTGCTGTACCTTGTGTGTAGAAGCAGCACCTCTGGTATCTACCCACTAGGTGTCAGTAGCACCCCCTTTCCTTTGTTGTGACAATCAAAACCATCTTGAGACATCACCACACATCTCTGTGTGGGGGCAGGGGGGAGGAAAAGGACCACGGATCTACCTTACATCTGCTCTCAACAAGTTATTTATATACTTACTCCCCACAAAATACTTGATGTTTACCTGGTCATTTCATATGATGTGCTGTAATATATTATTGAGAGAACTACGATAAAAAGACAAAAAGCTAATATTGAATTTAAGCAAGAAAGCAAAATAATATTGCCAGGGTAACCGTACCATGCTAGTGGTAGGGAAAGTCTATTCAAGAAAGGACACGAAAAGAATTATAGACTAGGTCACATTTTCCCTGGGTCTTGGAAGATGGAATGAATTTGTATGAACAAAAGAGGACCTGGCCTGGCCTGGGGGAATATCAGGCATAAAGGCTCAGAGATGCAAAATACAAGGTGATAAGGCCTGAGTGGGAAGTGGGAATGGATTAGAGTAATTGAACCTGAGCTCTGAGGCAGGAGGACATGGAGCAGCAGGAAATGAGGCAAGGGGCACTGATAGACTGAGATGTGCTGGAAGCCACGCTGCCTGCTGTCCCTGGGTGGCCAGCGTGGCACTCCTTACCGTGTACAGTGCAGAGATGTATAAGGCTCCGCCCTCTATTTCTAGACTTTTAACTTGGACACAGTAGAAAGCCACATACAACTTTTGATCAAGAGATTAATATAAATAAAATGATGTTTTAGGAAAATTAACCGGATGGAAGGAAGATTCATGAAGGTGGGAAGCCTGCAGCCTGGAGATGGTTTAGGGGGCCTTGAAGTGGTTTGTACAGGAACTCAAAAGGGTCTAACCTAGGGATTGGCAATATTTTTTTTTCTGTAAAGATCAAGACAGTAAATATTTTGGATTTTCTAGCTATAGAATCTCTGTACTAACTACTCACTTTTGCTGTTGAAATATGAAAATAGCCATATTATTATTTAACAATAAATGAATGGGCAGGAATGTTTTTCAACAAAGTTTTATTTACAAAAGCAAGAGGCGGGACATACTGTGCCAACCCCTGGGCTAAACTAATGATGTGACGGTGGAGAGGAAGACCATGAGGAAAGAATTAATGAAAGGAACCTGAGCTTTGCTGGACTTGGTAACTAACCAACTAACCAAACACGGTTAATAGGAGCAAGGGGAGGGGTGGACATGAAGAAGGATTACCCTGGAATTTCAAGCTTTGGAGATGCCGTTTTAATAGAGCTTTGGAGCAGGTGTCTGTGACTTAAGAACAGAGAGAGATGGGTTTGAATTGAGGACTTTTGAGAACCTGGTAAACTAGCAATTAGGTGAAGTCCTGTCGGGCCCTGGGGGAGATGTCTAGGGTGGCCACGTGGAGCAGAAGAGGATTTTCCTCAAAGGGAAGCTTATAAGGGGAAATGATGTCTGGAGAAGGGAAGAAGGATGAGGATGAACTTAGGAGACCACCAGGTTTGTGCAGTGGAAGGAGGAAGGTGGGTCTGGAGAGGAAGGCGGGGATCATGCTGTCATCAGAGTCACAGGCCAAGCATCTTTCAGGAGAGATTGGTCCTCACTGTCTGACACTCCCAGCAGTCAAGCAGGATGCTGAGGAAGAGGCTGTGTAGAAGGTTATTTGTGGCCCTTCAGAATAAAGTCCCTGGAGAGTTGTGACAAGAAGAAGGCCTCCCAGAGATTCAACACAGACACTGTTGTCATGGGGGGTTAAGAGAAAGCTGGCACGTGTGAAGAAGAGAAATGGAACAGTAGTTAAAGGGAGCAGCTTTTCTAGACAAGGGGAGGCTCACACGCTGCTGATGACAGGGTTGGAGAAAGTCTTGGTGGAAAATGGGGTCAAGCTGCGGCAGAAGGGATGGTGGCGCAGCAGAGGATGCAAGGAAGGGGTCATGCAGGAAAGGGGTAAAACCTGTGATTCTGGAAATGTCAGAGAATGTGTGTATCCTGGAATATTCCAGGGGGCTCTCCCTTCGTGATTCACGTTTAGTAATACAGGAGGCAAGTACCTTGTTCACACAAAGTCAGGAAGTGGATGAAGCAGGGTAGGATGAAGGGTTTAAGTGGTTTAAAGAGAACCATTGCTTTAAAAATTGGAAGGTGACCTCCTAGGACCCAATATAGAGATTATTGAGACACTGTCGGTTTTCCCTCAGCAAGATTTGTCTCATTGACTAGTTCTTAAGATGTGTGTTAGCATTGAATGTCAATTTGATTTTATTTTTGCATCAAAGCCCTTAAGAAGATGGTGAGTGCGGCAAGCAGGAGTATAGCTCAGAGGTCCGGCTGGCTCCAGAGCTGGCAATCTCAACTGCAAGGCAAATCTCTTGAGAAAAAGCCTTATTTATTTTTCAGTTCTCCACCCTGCCTTGTGCTTTAATCACACAAGTTTTGCAATGCTTTGAGTTTTCATATATTAGGAGGAAACAGTCTCATGTGTGTTCATTTTGTTCCCTATTAACATTTCCTTTAATCCCACAAGTGATGTGAAAGTGGTACACTGAGGCCTGGAAAGTCAAAGTTTATTTTTCAATCTACTGATTTACAAAAAGGCTGTTTGACGGGATTTGGAGTCTGTACTGGTTTTTCTACCCCAGAGTCTTTAGGGATGTCCAGAAGCCTCCTCTCATTTCTTTTCCCTTAAATTTATCTCTTTTACAACATCGCCATGCTTGATGTAGAGGGCTAGGGGCCTTGTTTTATAGGTGGTGGGGATTGTTGACATAGCACTGTCCAAATCCTTCATTTTTCAGATGTCAAAATTAAGACCAAAAAGGTTTAAGCAATTTATCAGAGTTGGGGGCATTAACAACAGGACTGTGTTTAAAATAAGGTTTTTGTTCCAAGCTCAACTCTTAAAATTTGAAAGCATACCTTTTGTGGCCAGTTTAACATTTGGAAATTAAAATCAGCCCTAGACCCCGAAAGACTGCACCGAGTTATTGCTTTATTTAAAAGTCGATGCAATAATTGCATTTGAGCTTCTGTTCATACTAAAGTTGTTGGTAAATCAGAGTCATTTAAAAAAGCTCAAGCGAAGGTGTGAAGCACTTTATTTTACATGTTTGTTTTTCTCCTAGTTATTATTTACTGCTCAATCAGCATTAACAGAAGAAAAATAATTTGGCTGCTAAGTTACTCTAGTGTAGGATTTCAAAGGACCTTATTAGAGAGAGATGTAATTTCATCCTCCAGGGCCTTTTATATAACAGAGTGCATATTTGGGTTACTTCATTTTGACCCGGAATTAAACAATAGGTTTAAGTTATGTATAGGAAGCTAAGATATTCACTCACCGAATACTTTAAAGTATTTTATGGTTGCTTTCTAAATTGCGAAGAATGTCTTTATGCTTCAGAGCTTTCAGCTCTGATTTTAGCTGACTCCTGTCTGTGGAGCTCTTGCCTCCAAGAGGTTTCTTTTGATTTCAGACATCTTACAAAACGTACACGTTTGACAACAACTGTTTATAATCAGTGGTTTTAAAAGGATATATGTGTACATGATTTTTTATGTTACTTAACTGTCTATGGTCGCAGTTATAATGCTCAGTAATGAAAAATAGAGTGGATGGCACAAGTGCCCAGAGACACTAGAATTAAAAGAGAGTGAGGCTGAAGGTCCATTAAGTTCAAAATATTAATAGAAGTGCTTTACAACTTCAATTTTGTGAGCATTTCTGTAAGAGGAAAGAGACAGTAATGCCAGGGGGCTCCTGTCCCCAGCCGCCTGGGCCTGTGTGTTTTGTTCCCTTGGACTCTGCTGAAGGTAGCCACCTCTGTTCATTCACTTCAAGACCCACTCTGTGATTTGCATAATGTTATCCACCCTGATTCATCTCGGGGGTGATCATTTCCATCCTTACTGTGAGACTTTCTGTTTTCTTTCCATGGAGTAAGGTTTTCATTGGCGGGGATCCCAGCTAGACCGATTTTTTTTTTTGTCCCCATTGTTTGTTTGCTTAATATTGGGGATGTTGAAAGTCATCCGAAATTAAAGGACTTGCATATTATTTTAGGACAAAAGTCTGTGACTGAAAACCTTGGTGAAAAAGCAGAAAAGTGTTTAAAGGTTTGTAGTAAGAAACTTGTTACCCACGGTCAGAGGCCTTTCTGGAGTGGTCGTCTACTGAGCATGCTACGGGACACGCCGTCACGGTGTCCACTTACTCTTTGGATGATTCACACACATTCCATTGCACAGAAATGACTCTGCGAAAGTAAATCAGGAACCATTAGCAACCATTTCGGGCTATGCCTCCTTCTTTTTGAGTGTTGGATCGGTTTGCTAATCTTCAAGAAAGGACATTTTACGCTGATAGTCTGGGGTTGAACAGGTTTCACATTTTAATGCCAGACCCCTCTTTCCCTCTTAGTTTATTTTATTGTTTCTCACACAGTTGTTGGAATTGTATGTACATGATTTTCATTCTTGAGCCCTTAATATCAAATAGCTTGAGCATTAAGGGAATTAATTAAAGGCGTTCAGGATGCTGGTGTTTATTACATGAACATGGGTTGAATGTTGCTGTTGGGATCTCAGACTGGAAGTTGCCTTGCTGTCAGATTCCATGAGACTGAACCATTTCACCTTCCTGCAGAGGAAGTGGTAACAAATGTACTTCTAGGACCTGGGATCTCTGGGTTATGGAAAAGTAACACATTTAGGAATTGATAAGAAAGGAAAACGTAAACGTTTGTGGGGTTTTTTGGGGGGGTCTTAAGAATCATTAAATGATATTTTTTGACTCATATCTAGATGTACGTGAAAAACCTCAGACATTTAAGTAAGTCTATTT
Organism: Otolemur garnettii; assembly: GCF_000181295.1. Classification (NCBI taxonomy): domain Eukaryota; kingdom Metazoa; phylum Chordata; class Mammalia; order Primates; family Galagidae; genus Otolemur; species Otolemur garnettii. The sequence goes on along the minus strand of NW_003852437.1, from coordinate 14,036,222 downwards.
AAATACTTTTGTTCTTTTTCCAAACATCAACCCTTTGGCAGAGTCTGTATATGTTAAAGCTTGAAGAGATGGCAGAGACCACACAGACCAACTCTGTCATTTCATAGAGGTAATTAGAGGAAATGAAGGACCAGTGTGAGCGCAGTGGAACACAGCACAGTTTATGGAAATTCACCGGCCGTTCACTGCTCACTGGTCATCAACCCCCAGGGGTGGGTGGCTTGTGTTGTGTTCCCTGGTCGCTCTCTGACCCTTCTTGTATCTCCTCCTCTTCCCCAGCTGTTCTGTCCTCAACAGCCTCAATTCCTCTTGTTTTATTTTGCAGAAGTCCAGCTTTGTCGTTCCCTCCTTACGGCAGAGAACTATGTCTTTCATTCAAAAATTTATTAAAAGATGGCAATGTTATCATTTTTTTAGGAGGCATACCACCTACAGCACTAATTTTATTCTATTACAGTTGACACATAAGACGTTATTGACTTAGAGTATATTTAATATAGGTCCAGGCATACATTTGAAGGGTTTATTTTCCACTTTTATAGGTACAGATAATTAGGAAATGGACAGCTTTTCTGTTATCAGTAATATCTCAGAAATGCTTGACAACAGAATACTACAGTTACAATTTATGAACAAGTATAAGAAAAAACAACACAGCATTTTAGGAGGGACAGTGTACGTGGGGTGGGAGAAATGTTTTCAAGCCCTGTGTCACTTATTCAGTTATCATTTCACTTTGCCATGTATGTCGCATCTGAGCTGCTCAGAGCTTCTTGATTTACCTGTAGCCTTCAACCTGGCCTCCCCCACTGAAGTCAGAACTTCATGAACTTCTTTGTTAGTGTAACTGTTGGGCCATGTGCGTTGCTATGGTGAGCATCGTTTAAACCAGAACGGTCTCTTTTCCCTGGTAAACCATTCAAACGTAGACTATACATAGGCTTACCCTCCCAAGAAGTTTGCTTGTGTGTACCTGAAATAACCACATAGAACCCATGTAGTCCACTGAGTAAAGAAAAAGGAAAAAGATTATCTTGGTCTGTTGCCTGCTTTGTTCCTAGTCAACACTGAAATACATTGCCTCTTATTAAAACATCGAGGTCAGTTCCGCCATTTAAAAGTGACTAGTCTACCTCGCATGGGTTAGATATTTCTTAATTTTCTTACTTGAATGTCTAGGATATGGTATTTTTTCTGCTCTAGTGTAGTATAGATAAATTACTAGACTCCAAACCATTTTGAGTAAACATTCATCCTCACGCAAGACAGTGTCATTCTAAATATATTTAAATGATTTTCATGGTTTAAAATTAATATTTCGAGTTGTTAATTGTGCTCATCATCTGATTATGTAATAGGTGCGAGTGCTTGCCTAGGATGGAGATGGAATCTTTTTTTTTTTAATTAAATGATAGCTGTGTACACTAATGCAATCACGGGGTACAGTGTGGTGTTTTCATATACAATTTGATATATTTTCATCAAACTGGTCAGGGCTGTTCACAGTACAAATGTTTCTCTAAAAACAAAGTAATGATGACACTGATTATGTATTGAGTGCCTGCTAATTATAAACTGCAGAGATTTATATATGATGTATATTTTTGTGTATATATAAATACATGTATAGACATGCAATTTTTAAATTCTTGCAAAAATTGCAATTACATTTTATGTATTTACATTTTTTTAAAGATAAGACATGGAATCTTCATGAGGTTTAGATTTTGCCCAAATTCACAAACAAATTGGCAAAGGTGAGATGCAAATCCAGATGGATCTGGTTCTGCTGTATTGTTTATTATTTATTGATGGATTTATTAAAGACTAATTGAGCCTCTGTTATGTGCCAGGCACCATTATTACAGTGTAGGAAATATTGAAATGAAGAAAAGACACCAAGTTCTTGCTTTCAAGTATCATATATTCTAGTGAAGGAAAGCAATAAATTATATGCACTTTTCCAAGAGCAAAGCAGTGTTAACAGGCTAGAAGTGATGACCATAGGGGTGATTGTACGTCTTTCTGTGGTCAGGGAAGGCTCTTTCTATGAAACCGATACCTGAGCAGAGGCCTGGAGGAAGTGAAAGGTGAGCGGGGACAGCCGTGAAGCAGAGGGAATGGCACAGGCTGTGCTGCTACGGTGGGAACAGACTCAGCATGGCTATGGAACAGAAATGAGGCCAATACCTGAAGCAAAGAGGGTGCGGGGAAGAGCTAGGACACAAAGTCAGAGAGGTAATGTGGGGTCAAGAGCTGCAGGCATGGTCAAGACTTCAGCATTTACTCTGAGGGAGAGGGGGAGTCACTAGAAGGCTTTGGGCACCTGTCTCCCCTGGCCTGACCTATGTTGCAGATGGAGAATTCACTATAGGGCCATTGGGAAGGTTCTGGGAAGCCAGGTAGGAGGCCGCTGCAGTGGTTCAGGCATGAGGCGGTGCTATCTTGGGCCAATGGAAGTCACGAGAGGTTTTGGGATTCTGGATCTGTTTCAAAGGTAGAGCCAACAAGATAAGGTGTTGGGCTGGATATGGGGCATGGGGAAAAGGGAGGGTCAGTGATGACTGTAAGTTTTTCACCCTAAACACCATGAGAAACTCTTCAGGAGAGGTTGGGAAGGAAGTCTAGAGTCTAGTGAGGATAGGTCATGTGGGGTGGGTTTTTACCTTCTCTATGTGACTGCCTATTTCCACCATATTTATCATCTATTTTTCATTTATCATCTACAGGTATCCATTGGTATCCATGAAAGTAGGTTTACCACTTGTGGTGTTCAGAACTATTTCTGATTTTTATGTCTTACCTTATAAATTTTTGTTGTTGTTGTCACTGAGTCTATCAATTAACAACATAGGTGTGTTAAACTCTCCTGCTGTGATGGTGGATGCACAGGTGTGTCAGTTTTCCTTGCAATTCTATTTTTGCTTTATTCACATTAAGGTTACATTACCAGGTGCGTGCCTATTTAGAATTATTCATTCTTCCTAGTGAATGAAACTTTTCTCCATCTGTATAATAATAATGCTCTTTAATATTAATGTATCTACAGACATCATTGGATAGTATTTTTTTTTTTTTCCTGAGCTCATGTTGTTCTGAACCTCATTTATAGGAATCCTGTGGGGCTTGAATTCAAATTTGCTTTTGTCAGATGCTTGGAAACCCTACCATCTGGGGACAATTTAAATGAAATTTTGATTTAGGATTTTTTTGGCTGCACATATAGCATGAATTTTGATCTCAAATGGAGTGGTAATGGGCTGTGGTTTGGAATTTTCAGGGAAGTGTTTTCTTCCTTTCCCCATCCCTTTAAGCCAAGGGCAAGACAGGCTTGTATCCCCACAATTGCCCTTTTGCAAGATGGGGCTTTTTCTTCTCTATCTCTGAGGACACAGCCTTTCAAGGATTCAATCCGGATGTGAATATTTAAGATCTTAAAGTCTTACCCAGTTTGGATTCCTGGTTTTGCCTTATGAAAACCCCCCTTTGAGTCCAGGGCAAAGCCAACCCGTGCTTATTAACCCTACAGAATTTCCTAGTCCGTTCATTTTTGTCCTCCAAAGCATTCCCACACTTCCCTGCCATCTCAGCTATGCTATAAAAGGATATTTAACTTTTCCTTGGCATTTTTTATCTGCTTGGACCAGGAAGGGTTTCTCTGAACATCTAGTCCATAGCAGAGCTTGTTGACAGGCACATGAGCATTTGAGGCCAAATCTAGCATTATGGGGTGTTGTTCCCAAGTTAGCTGGCATAGATACCTTTAGGCTACATGAAAATCCTTTGTCCACAACTTTTCACTCAGTGGTTTTAGCCTTCACTAATGATTATTGTCTGAATTAATTATTGTGCCAAAGGCTATAATATGGTGATTTGCAAATTCTGTTATTTCTTCTACATTTATTTGTTGCCATTTTTTCTGTAAAGAGGAACTTTCTTCTCCAAAATCTCTTTACTATTTTTCTTGTATTGTGAGCTCGTGGATTATTTTTAACTCAGTGTGTTCTAATCCTTTTTGATTCTCCGTTGTCCTAAGTTTGTTACATGGGAGGCTTTCGAGCCAGCCACGTGTCCTGTTGACATGCCTCACTTGAGTCTTTGAGTCATGTGCTTTTTGGTTGAACAATATGTCCCAGGCTTACTTTATACCTTCCTCATTCCATATCTGCAATCAACCAGTTTTTTTCTGAGGAGTTCTACTTCTTTTGATGGGAAACAGCATTTATAAAGCAACATCAGCATTCTAAATGTATTCATTGCTAGCAAGTGCTATTGTACTTAGGTTTCTTTAGTGGAAGGTCTAGAAAATATCTTTTTTAAGAAATCACATATCTGTAGTGATATTCTCAACTTAAAAGAGTTTATTTCCTCTAAAAAATTAATGGCAGAAGTGATAGAAGAGTGGTGAGTAATCCAAATTCTTAAATACACTGCCTGGCTGATTTTGGACAATTTACTCAACTTTACCGTGTCTGTCTTAGTTTCTCCAACATCAGCATAATGAAAGTACCTATCTCAAGGTAGTCCCGGGAAGTAAGTGTGTTGATAAGTGTAAAGCGCTCACAACAGTTCCTGGCTCAGAATATGTACATTTAAATTATTTGCTAAAGAAATAAGAGGCTGGACCTTGTTGAACGGCCTCTCTTTGACCATTTTTGACCTACGAAAATGATAATTTCATGTGTTTTGACCTCATTAATGTATGAACACCTTCATTCTCTGAGTGCCTGTTGGGACAGCACCAGGCCCTGCTAGGGACTCTTAAAGATAAACAACCGAGTCTCTGCCCTGAAAAAGCTGGGAGAGAAATGATAGAGCTATCCATAAGTCTTCTCAACACTGTAGTGCATTTTGCTGGTAGAGAATGAAGTAGGACTCTTGTCAGGTTGTCATGAGCAGATTTGAGCAGGAGACAGTTCGACCATCTGGGGAAGGAAAGGATGTTATTTTATCCTGGGAACCCTAGGATGGAGGTGGGACCTCCAGGGGAATGTCCTCAGGGGGTGAGTTAGAAAAACAAACCTCATGTGTACTGTCATGTTTGCTATTTGACACACAATTTTTATGCAAAAATTATAAGAGCCTATTTGAATGTTTTTCTTTTTTAAAATTTTCTTTCCATCTCTTCCGTGTGCCAGAAACTCAATCTTGTAGCAATATTTTGCCACTGACATGGTGCCGTTAAACACTAAAAATCAAGCTAATGTATGATTATCATTCCCAGTACCACTGCAAAGAGAAATTGATATGAGGATCACATTAATACAGTTGACCTTGGACATATGCAGGTTGGGGTGCCGACTCCTGTGTAGTCAAAAATCGGTGTAGAATCTTCGACTTTCCTAAAACTTAACTACTAATCAGAAGCCATATTTTGTGTATCACATGCATAGTATACTGTCTTCTTACAATACGGTACGCTAGATAAAAGAAAATTCTATTAAAGCAAATCATAAGGAAGAGAAAATATATTTACTATTCCTTAAGTGGAAATAGATTATCATAAAGGTGTTTATCTTCATACTAAGTGGGCTGAAGAAGAGAAAGGTGAGTCTTGCTGTGTCAGGGGTGATAGAGGCAGAAGAAAATCTACACATAATTGGACCCACATAGTTCAAACTTGCATTGTTCATGGGTCAACTGTAGTGTATTCTGTGATTCTGTCATCACGTACTATGAACTACTAATGTAATGAGAATAACGTAATATTAACACAAACATGTATGTGGCTAAAGATAACTGGCTTTCCTTCAGGAACTAGTTTCTTTTGCTGGCCAATATTTAGTTCATCTCCATATGAATCACAAATAGTTGCTCCAAATTCATTGTCACTTGGTTTCCGGTAGGAGTGTTGCATTCTTACACTGGCTGCCATCATTTTCGGCAGTGCTTTAATTGATGCAAGTGTCAGAATGGAGAAATATCATGAATCTCTTTTCAGGAGGGGACCTTTTAAAACTCTGAATGAGCACAATAGTTAGATCATTACCACGGCTTCTCTGCTTGCCTTCTGTATTCTGTGTGTCCAATTATTTTTCCAGTGCTTATAAAATCAAAAGCAAAGTTTTTGCAGAATTCTAGGGAAGATCTTGCAGAAGGGAAACACTATCCAGGCCTTGACTTTTCATGCCATATGTTTCATATTTTATACACTTTTGCCTATAATGCAACTGGCATGTCCACGTGAGTGCTGATGAACAGGATGTGTGTTTGTGTTTACACTCAGTGTTAGAGTTTTTGGAACATGTGTAATTATTATAATCATAAGAGTCTATTAAACTATCTTGATAAGAAACCTTAAATATGTGAACTACTCATTCATAAAGCGTTTTACAGAGAATTTCCTTATGGAAAGCACGATGAATTAATGTTTGTCTTTTAAACATTATATGATTGTATTAATAACACATGATGAAAATTCTAACAGCTGTTGTCTTTGGCTGGTGAGTTTTTTCCTTTGTGTACATTCTGAATCTCCAGATTTTCCCTCCTTGCACCAATACGACTTTTATGTTTATCCAGATATGAGTTGATTCCTGATGCCTTTTTTGTGTGTGTGAAAAAAAGTGATGTTCTAGTAGGAAGTGAATGAAAATAGCGCCACATATGGTAATAATAGTTATCACTTATCAAGGAGTTACTATGTATCAGGACTGTGCTGAGTATCCTATGTGCATTACTTAATGGGACTTTAATTAGACAGAGCAGATGCTGGTTTTGTGTCTTTTTTTCTTTTTAGATAAGGAAAAGTGGAACTTGGAGACATTTAATAACTTGTTCAGTGTAACAGAGATGTGAATGGCAGAACTAGGACTTGGACCTGCCTTTAGAACCCATGCTCTTACCCTCTGTGTTACACTTGGTTTATTCTGGGGGTTATCACTGGTGCATTCATTCATGCAACAAGTTTTTGTCAGTCTTCACTTTGGATGTAGGAAATGGGCTGGGCTTCAGAAGTCGAAGGATGAATATGCTATGTCCCTTGCTGTGAAGGAGCTCACAGCCTACTGGGCTAGACAGTCATTGAGCCATGGGTACATCTGCCTGGGGTAAAGAGAGAGGAAACATCAGATGGACTTCTCGGAGGTGGGACATTTAGGCTTAGTTGGCATAGAAGGAAGGGGAGGAGAATATTCTAGGAGATGAAGGCAGCATTTTGCAGATGATTTGCAGGGGTCCTCAAACTTTTTAAACAAGGGGCCAGCTCACTGTCCCTCAGACTGTTGGAGGGCCGGACTGCGGGCCGCGGGATGAGTCGGCTGCTAAGCAGGACAGGCAGCGGTGGCAAAAACACCCAGTGGGCGGGATAAATGTCCTAGGCAGGCCGCTTGTGGCCCACAGGCTGTAGTTTGAGGACATCTGATTTAGAGGCTAGATTTTATAAAGCCTGGTGAAGGAGTTTTGGACTTTGCAATGTGAACAGTGGGAAAACCATTAATAGAGTGTAAGCAGTAACAGAGTTAGATTTGCTTTTTTTTAAATAAAGATTTCTTTAGCAATGGTGTGGAAAGTTTTGTTAGAGTGGGGAGTTTCCATTTAGTAAAACCAGATTAAGGGGGTCAGGAATCCATGACCAAAATCCTTGGGAGAATCAGGAGATATTAAAAGGTTTGAGTGCCTGGGATTTCAGTTTAATACTCAAATGGTAGTGCATAAAATTACGTGTTCTTGTGCATAAAAACTAATAGCCCTTTTTTAAAAACATGTTCTTTAATATTGTTGTACATTTGAATGTATCTGGAACTTATTCAGCCAGAAATATCAATATTGTAGAAACAAAATTGTTCATAGCAAATGGGCAGTTATGCTTGTTTTAATTTTTTAGCCTGGCTATTAGCTTCTGCAATTACATTGAGACTTTTAAGAAAATATATACAGACTACACAGAAGCAAGTATGTGTTTGACAATTTACTATTTATCTTATACCAAACTGGTAGAAATTGTGAAAATTAAGATCTTAAATCTTCACGGAGAGATGACAGTATTATTAGAACATAATCATAAATTTATATTTATTAAATGACAAACTTTGAAACGTTTGGTAGAATTTAAAAGTTGGCTGTAACTGAGAAATACTTACATCAGTAATATCAGTCACTGGTAAAAGATTTATATTAGCCTAATCCAGAGGTTTGCAGACTTTTTCTGTAATAAGACAGAAAATAATAGGGTCGGGCAGCACCTCTAGCTCACAGGAGTAGAGCACTGGCCCCATATACTGGAGATGGTGGGTTCAAACCCAGCCCCAGCCAAAAACTGCAAAAAAAAAAAGAGAAAATAATAGGGTCAGTATGGGCCAGTATGTAAATGAAAGAATGTGAATGTATTTTAATAATGTTTTTTTACAAACACAAATAATGGGATGGATGGTGTGTGAGCTGTAGTTTGCTTTCCGCTGCTGTATAACTTTGTTTGTTTGCTTATTTTTGATTCTAAATTTTGTTGTAAGCCATAGGCTTGCACACAGTGTTGGGTTCTAGTAGATGGGTATTCAGTGGATTCTCAGTGATTCAATGGTATTCAATGAATATGGGTATTCAATGTATTCTCAGTGATTTTTTCCCCCTTTAGTAATATATATTAATTTTATATGTGGTACATCTGCATATATCAAGTTTCAGCCTTGATGTTTCCTTCTGCTTTGGATTTCATGAGTTGATTATAGTTTCTTTGTTGTAATCGTCTCAGGTGTTCACCTAACCAGAGAGGCATTCCTGTCTATCAGAAGGCCAGCTGGAGGCACATGCCACAGCTATACCACTGGTTTTCCAACCAATGTTGTTAATGTCTTTTTTCTACCTCCCAGAGGGTGCTCGTACCACGTGTACTCTTTTCTCATTTTTTCGATTCCTGGGGTCAGTTGTAGATACTGTAAACCCCACTACACAATACACAATTTTAAGTTAGAAGCACTAAATAATTTGGGTCCATGTAATTGGATGAAACAGCAAACATCTCACTTTATTCTTTTTTTGTTAAAATAGTTTGTTTAAGAAAGATATTCTTTTCTTGTACTATAAAATTCAAATGTTACAACAGAAAATTTTCCTCGAATTCTCTTTCTTCTTGCCGTCTTTCCTCACTGCCCCAGCCTAAAGTGATATCTCTGGTCTCATAGTTCTGGCAGTACTTTGTTCGTATCACTCCTATGAAATTCCTGTGGCATTAAATTTAATGTGAGAGTGTTAGCCCCAGGTGGTGGAATGGCTTCAGGGCTCTGGTAGGGAAGACCTACTTCTTTCTTTCTTTCTTTTATCATTTTTATAGTATCCATGGAGTCTAACTTGGTAATTCACACACAGAAAGTTCAAATAAACATGTGTTGGTGGGATGAATGGATAAATAGATATATTCTACTTGAAGGGATGTGGGTGAAGACTATGATATTCTTTTCTTTTCTTTTCTTTTTTTTGTAGTTTTTGGCCAGGGCTGTGTTTGAACCCTCCACCTCTGGCATATAGAGCTGGCGCCCTACTCCTTTGAGCCATAGACACCGCTCCAGGACTATGATATTGTTGAAGCAGTAATTTTCCTCCTATAATCTAAACACACAGACTTTCTAGTGGGTTTCTGTGGCCATCATTCAGTTCACGTTTCACTGTGCATCAGTCCTGTGCTAGGTATTATTTTATATTCTGGGGCTATGCATACTTAATTAATTGCTTGATTAGTTATATAGTGGGCGAGACAAACATAAATATATTATTTCAATAAAATGTGGCAAGTCCAACTCTGGGAGCATGTATAGGGTTCTGTGGAGTGTAAAGGACGACACCCCACTCAAGAATCTCTATTTCAGGACGATGGACGTCTTTTGCTTCTACGTTCCCAGCCTAAATTTGAATATAGGCAAGCTAGGGAAAAGACAGGAAAAAGAGCAAAAGAACTTTTAGCCTGAAGGACTAGCTTTAGCAGAGATGGGTGAGACAGTGACGCATACACAAGGAGTCACAGGCAGCTCTGTGGTGTCGGAGGATGAGTCTGGAGAGATTTGCTGGGGCCAGATCCTGAAGGGTTATGTGTTTCATGGTAAGGAACCTTGAGCTTTATCTTGAGAGACAGGATATTTGTCCAAGAGTTAATTTATGAATGCCTACTATGTCCTAGAGCTTTCTAGGTATGGGGAGTGCAGCTGTAAACAGAATACACAAACGAGTGGGGAGATAGACAAGGAGCAACACGAGTGACGTACGTAGTGTGTGAGATGGTGGAAGGAAGGTAGGGAATCCTGGCCCCAGGTTAAAAGTGGGGGGGAGTTGCAGTTTTAAAATACTGTCAGGGAAGACCTCCTTTAGACTGTTGAGTAAAGGAAGAAGGAGATGGGGGTCCAGTCAGTGAGGGTATTTTGGGGGAAGAGGGAACAGCAAAGGTAAAGGCCCAAAGATAAGATGATTCTGACATGTTTAAGAGACATAAGGAGTTACTGTGGCTGGAGTGGTGGGAGTTCCAGTAGAAGATGAGTTTGGGGCAGTAATGGGGCCTTTGCTGGTCGCTGTCATGGCTTGGACTGAGATGAAGCAGGCCATTGGAGGGTTTGGGGCAGGCAGTAACATAATCTGGGTGTTGTAACAAGAACACTTTGGCTGCTGTTTTGAGAACAGTCTAGCTAGGGCAAGGGCAGAAAGGCAACGTGTTAAGAGGCCAGGTTTTAGGACTGGAGTGATGAGAAGTGGTGCTCGTAAGGATGAAGTAAGTTGTAAATCACTTCACATTTATCACGTGCCTGGCCAATAGTAACCAATCAACAAATGTTCGCTGCTTGTTGGTTCTTAAAACTTCTGTCTAAGTCATCAGCAAAGTCTTAACAGTGGCTTATTCTTCTTTGACTTTTCCTTGTGGAGCCTTCCACAACACCACCCTTCCCTGAATTGATCAGCTTCATGAACGTGTCTTTTTGTTTCTTTGCAGTTGAGTGAGAAAATGTTCCACTACCAGCTGAGACAGGACCTCCTTACCTGCGTGGCCTAAACAGTTAAGAATAGGGACTTTGCCGGCTAAGGTAGTAATGACTTCCATTTATTTAGCCAGAGGATTCATGGTGAGCCAGCTTTGTGCAGGCTTCTCAAGGTGTTTTCTCCTAATCTTCTCAGCAACCCGATGTAGTAGCTACTGTTGTACCAGAATCTGTGCTGCCCGTGATGAGTGCATCCAACACCACAAAACTGGTCACTGGACACCTCATCTTTTCAACTGTGTATGTTAAGTGGCTTTTTATCTATTTAAAATTACAAATAGATTATGAGAAAGAATAATATGTGTAAGGGAATAGATACCCAGAAGACGTGTGCATTATATTTCTGTCATTATTTGTAACTCTTAAGTTATGATGATTATGTATATGCTTAATAGATGTTGATTTGTGTGTCTGTGTATCCGTTTTTCTAGGTGGAATGTATGATGTTCTAGATGGAATCTATGATGTGGTTACAGAAAATATTGAGCCAGACCTAATCATTTTCCCCAGTAGTTTTCGTGATGTTGCAAAGTTTTGTGATGCTTCGGAGCCTGTTTCTCGCCCATGTAGATAAGGCGGTCACATTGCATCATTGCTATCGCAAATCATCCCAGATTAGAAGCAAGGAGAATTAGGGCAAAGAGAAGTTAAATGATGTGCCAAAGACACTTACCTAGGTAGTACCAGAGTTTACTGGAGAATTCACGAGACTGGCTCCAGAGCCAGTGTTCTTCTGGAATGGGTTATTATAAGGCACAACTGTAGGCGTATGGTACTAGAACATGCCTTACCAGCAGAGCTCTGCATTTTGCATGTAAAGAAACTGGGGTCCTCATGGGTGGACTGACTTTCTGTAGCCTGTAAGTGGCCAGTACTGTAATCTATGTTCCTCCGTCTGCCACTCTGCACAGCCTTAATTTAATCAGCTGTTTTTCCAGGTGAAAACCATGTTCTCCAAGGAAAAAAACAAATACGTCTTTTATTCTTTCAAAGTTTCAGAGCAATGGAATGTTTTAATGTGGAGATTTATTAAAAACTAAATCTTCATTTTGAAAACCAGACCTTAAGTTGTTTTACATTTAATTATTTTGAGAAAACAGCAAATTCAGATTCTCTCTGGTTTATTGCATATTTATTTACGATATGTAACATTTGATAAAACGTGATCGGCTCAGTGCCTGTAGCTAAGTGGTTAGGGCACCAACCACATACACCAGAGCTGGTGGGTTTGAACCTGGCCCAGGCCTGCAAAACAACAATGACAACTACAATGAAAAAATAGCCAGGTGTTGTGGCGGGTGCCTGTAGTCCCAGCTACTTGGGAGGCTGAGACTAGAGAATTGCTTAAGACTAGAGAATTGCCCAAAAGTTCGAGGTTGCTGTGAGCTGTGATGTCACAGCACTCTAATGAGGGCAATGTAGTGAGACTCTGTCTCAAAAAAAAATAATAATAAATTAAAACAAAATAAATTTACAAAGTGATCATCTAGCCATATTTAAATAGTTATTTCTACAAATCAAATGTAAGGGCTAGAATATGCCTTATTTGTAACTCACTGAAATTTAAATCACAAAAGAATTGAGGTTGACAGAGATCCTCAGTAGGAACTTTAAAAAAAAACAGTAAGTATCACATGTGCTTAATCCATGCTTTCCAATCACTGAAGCAAAGCAGGGAATGATTTATGTACAAGAAAAACATTTTTTATTATTTTTGTAGTGGGGCATTCATTGCACGCACAGTAAGTGTTATAACCAAAACAAATACACAATTGGGACATTGTGTTTAAATTATCTCCTGTCATGTACTGTATAAACCAACAATGGTTTGAAATGTATTTAAGCCACCATATGGGACAAAGCAAAAGCTGTTCCAGGATCCAGCGCATGATGGATGTGAGCTGAGTTTCATTAGGAGCCTCCTAGCACGTCTCCGCATCCTGAATCATTTCTTCCACGGTTTGAAAGAATTCCAACATCCGGCCCAGCTCCCTGAGGTTTTCAGTGTGTTTAATAGATCATGACATTTTTTCTGGCCTCATAAAGAACCAAATCAATGAAGTTAAACGTTATTGCATTTAGATTTCTCTAAGTCTAGAGAGATGAAGTTCAAGTTTGTGTCTTTTAAAAGCTTCCGCAGCAGAAATGTCCCATGTCTTGAGAAAACATCTTACTGAGATTTGACAATTCAGAGGAGCCATCTCCCGTTCAAACTTGCTCACCTTAAATGAAAACCTACTGCTGCAGTAACAGGTAGGTGCTTAATCAATGACCCATTAAGTGCTGTGGGCTGGAGGCGCTTCATACCTTAATACTAACTAGGCACTCTAGACCGGGCCTGACCGGTCGAGGCTTATTCTGGTGTCTTCCTTTAGGACACTGCTGCCTTCTTCCTGTATCAGATAGTGATGGTTTCTGAGACCATAACATACTGGGCATGGTTCTATGCACTTTGTACAAATTATCTCACTCGTTCATAACAATAGTCTTAGGAGGTGGATGCTCATTTTGTAATCCCCATATACTTGTGAGGACCTTGAGGAGTTGGAAGACCACACACCTGCCCCCGGTCACACACTAGCAAGTGCTGGCCTCCTGAGTTGGTTCTCAAACAATGCAGGCAGCTTCTCTGTTTTTACAGCTGATGTAAATAGGATCAGAGAAGTTAAGTAACTCACCCAGATCGTATATGTAATAAATGGTAAAAATGGAACTTGAACCGAGGATTTCCAATTCTGAATACAATAACTTTAAAGTAAAATGTGTTTCCTCTTTTTCAGCAATTATATATAAGTGTCAATATATGTGTACCTATGTGAAGTATTTTCAAAAAGCTTATAATATGATGTTCTTTCATGAGCTGTGGAAAAAAAAATCCCTAAACAGGAGAAATTAAAGATACTTTAATTGAAATGTAGTGTAGAACTATAGTTGTTTTTAAGAAGTAAATTTCAGTTTTTTAAGGTTTAGGGAGAGTCTGATAAGGGTTGGATGGGTGATCCGTAAGTGCAGAAATTTTAGGTTGACCAAAGCCTTGAAACTTAAGAAAAGATTGTTGAGGCTATGAAGTGGCTCATGCCTGTGATAGTAGCACTTAGGGAGGCTGAAGTGGAAGGGTTGCTTGAAGCCAGGAGTTTGAGACCAGCCTAACCAGGAGCAAGACCCTGTCTCTACAAAAACAGAAAAATCAGCCATAGTAGTAAGTGCCTATAGTCCTAGCTACTCACTGCTCTAGAGCAGGGGTCCTCAAACTCTTTAAACAGGGGGCCAGTTCACTGTCCCTTAGACTGTTGGAGGGCTGGACTGTGGGCCCCAGGATGAGTCGGCTGCTAAGTAGGACAGGCAGTGGCAGCAAAAATACCTGGCAGGCTAGATAAATGGTCTAGGCGGGCTACATGTGGCCCATGGGCCGTAGTTTGAGGACACCTGCTCTAGAAGCTGAGGCAGTGAGACCTTTTCTCCAAAAAACAGAAAAGAAAAATTTTAAATAAGCTAGGCAATGAAATTGCAACAGTGAATCTTCATTCTCTTAAAATATTCAAATTTGTACGTCGTAGATAGTTATGACTTCTTACATATACTATAAGCAAGGTGGTACTTTCATACTTTCTTTCCATAAAAAGTTTCCTCTGTCTTAAAGCCCTGTAGACATTTTCAAACAAATCTTTGTTCCCTATTCTGATTAAGGCAGTACAATTCTAAAATACTTACGAGTGGTTTTCATTAATTTGCTATTAATCTTACCATTCTGGCTTTCTTTCCTCAATAGAAGACTAATAAAACCGGGCACCACAATAAGATAATGTACTAACATGCCTATTTACTTTGAAACCAGATCTCTTTTTTCTGGCTTTAGATGTGTGGATCTTAAAGTTCTCTGGCACAAGGCAGCCAAGTGAAGTTAGCCGTGGGAAGAAGAAAGCCCAGTTGAACTCCATTCTAATATATGGGCTGTCTGACCCAGAGCTGCGTCTTATTCTTGTGGTTATGAGACAGTATCCTGTACTGATGAAGAAAGTAGTGGACAGAAGCGTCTGGGCTTTGTAGGGAGTAGACAAGAAGGAAATCTGGGAAAGCCTTTATGATATGTTGACAGCGGTCTCAAACAGATAATCTCCCCTTAGTGTGAGACGTTCTGTACCGGAGTGAGTCACCCCAGCGGCCTCAGTACTCACACAGCCTGGAAAAGTGAGGAGGTGGGAAACTTTATTTATTTGGTGATGTCAAGTGAAAAGCCGGTGTGAAAACAATGGGCTATGTTTTGCTCATTCCCATTCCCACTCTTTAGTAATTTCTACTTCCAAAAGGAGAAAGCTTTTTTTCCTTGGAAAATATTGATTGGTCAGTGGGGATCTTAGTGCCTTGCTATTTCTCATCTGTGTGTTTATCATCTCATTCCAACTGGAAAACAATCTAACTTCACTATCGATATAACTATATTGGATTCTGAATAGTTGCTGAATGCTGCCCTACCAATGTGTTACTGCAACATGGATCTCGTGATTCTGCCCACATCCATTAATTATTTAGCATGTAATCTTAATATAATATGGTTGGGTACAAATTTTGTTACTTTGAATTTTAATATCTTTCTTCTAGTTCTGATTATTGAACCATTAATTGCATTGTAAAGCTAAAAGGTGTCATATAACTGACATGGGGAGATGATTATCAACCATTTGGTGATAATTTTCTGAGGACTAATGAACTTCAGTATAACACGAAGATTTGGTTAACAACATTTCAAGACTTTCATTGGTTTTAAGACTTTGGTGACTCTAAAAGATATTTGGAGGAGTCCTGGGGGAAAAAAGAGGAAAAATAAATTGTGAAGAACCTTTAAAAGACATTGGCATTCTGGATGATAACAGAATCATGTGATTTACATGTCTAGTACTTAGCCAAACAAAAATTCAAAAGCCAGTTCTAATTTTGTAAGAAACAGCTGCATTATTTATGTTTTGAACTTTTTTAAATATTGGAGTTCTACTAGGACAAATAGTATAGTTTTTTTTTTTTTTTGAGACAGAGTCTCACCTTGTCACTTTCAGTAGAGTGTTTTCATGTCACAGCTCACAGCCACCTCAAAGTTTAAGGCTTAAGCGAGTCTCTTGCCTCAGCCTCCCAAGTAGCTGAGACTACAGATGCCCGCCATAGTACCCAGCTATTTTTTGGTTGTAGTTATCGTTGTTTGGCAGGCCTGGACTGAGTTTGAACCCACCAGCTCTGGTGTATGTGGCTGGCACCCTAGCTGCTGAGCTATAGGTGCAGAGCCTAGTATCTTGTTTAATTTCCATTTCTTAGGATTGTTTTTTGTTTGGTTGACTCAATAACTCAAGAGTTATCATAAGAGCTCAAGCTTTCTCCTATACTTGTATTTGAAGTTAAAGTCTAGTTTAGTTGTCCTTTGGTATTTCAATCTAAACGTAGGTTTTACCACTTTCTTTTTTGCTCCTTCCCCACATACAGGTTGTCACTATGACCAAGTCTTGCTCATTGTGTCCCCTGTGTCCTCCCTGTCTGCTCACACCTGTCCAGCTCTCCTGCTTTCACACGGGCCCCTGTCAGGTTGTGCTAATCCTCTCTTTGACTTCTGTAGTGGCTTTTACTAGGTGTCCCTTCTTTCATTTTCCTGTGCCCTCTCTGTTCTTTATCTATGGATGGAGTAACTTTTTAAAATTTTTGATTAGATGAAATCTCTTTTACCCCCAAAGTCCTCTGGGAGCTCCCTGTCCTAATCAGCTAAAATCCAATCTCCTTCCCAAGCCCACGAAGTCCCCATGACACATCGCTCCTAGACTGCCAAGCTCATGAGGACATTCCTGCTCATTCAGAGACACTTAGGAATGGTGTGCCCAACACAGGCACTGTGCTCAGCGTGGGGAAGGTGGCAGTAAATTCATAAATAAGAATGAGAGAAGGAAAAGTAAAAGAACAGAGTTGCGTTCTGCCATCATAAAATTTAGTCTAGCAGTGGAGCAGATAATATTTATCAAATGATTATGAGAAAAGTACCTATAAAATCGCTAACACCAATACGTGCTCTGAGGAATAGGCTTATGGTTTTTTGAAAGGTTGTCACAGTGAAGTCTTACAGAGACAGTCATGGCTGAGATGTGTAGGAGTTGGTTTACAGAAGGATGGAGTGTTTGAGTGAAGGAAGAGGGTAAAGGGGGGGCAGGAGAGAGTTGTCGGAGAAGGCGAGAACAGTAGGAACAATAGCCAGTGTGGGCAGTGGATTTTGGCAAACATAATTAAATGTTTGGAGGTCTAGGTCTCCGTATTAGTGGTACCTCTGACTCTCTCAGTGTGTATGTGAGACAGAGAGAGAGAGAGAGACAGAGAGACAGAGAGAGATAAGAGAGGAGAAAAGAGAGAAAAAAGAGCTTGCATGCACACAACCTTAGGTAAATCACTTAACCTTCTAATTGTAGATTCCTTATCTCATTTATAAAATAGATAAAAAATACGTGGTGAAGGTCAAAGAAGTAGTGGGAGCACTTCCCTAGCCTATTACACACAGAGACTATTATTGTTACTAAGTGGGAGCACTTCACTAGCTGTGACTTGGTTATTATGCATACAGACTATCATTGTTACCAAGTGGGAGCACTTCACTAGTGGGGACTTGCTTATTACACATACAGACTATCATTGTTACCAAGTGGGAGCACTTCACTAGCTGTGACTTGCTTATTACACATACAGACTATCATTGTT